>NW_010158816.1:10542-31477 GCF_000695765.1 Mesitornis unicolor | reverse complement strand
TGCTGGTGTGATGCAAAAAATGAGGCATAGTTAGTACTATGACTTCTTGGCATGGTTTTTATACTTGAGTCCTGAATCTGTGTTATGGAGGATGTTCATGTTATCCAGACTGTGTGCTCAGTAGAAAGAGGGAGGACTCGGATACTAATGTTAAGAGCTCACCTCTCTCCATTTTTTTTTAATTGAAAGCAGTCTAGCTTCATATCTTAGGCCATGATTTAAATAACTGAAGTTTAACTGCATGAGTATGTATCCCACTTGTGTGCAAATGCCTGAAAGCTATGGAACTGCCTTATTACCTCTTCTGCTGGCACTGCTACAGGAGAAGGAAAAAAAGTACGACTAATTTTTAATCATCTAATGTGTCCCTTTTGGACACTGAAAGCCATAAATACAGTGCATACCCTTTATTAAAGAGTAAATGTAAATTTTGAACCATACCTATAGTTGCAGTTGCTTGGCTTGAATATGTGCACAGCCTAAAATTTCTCCTCATCACTCCCTATTATTAAAGTTAATTTCTGCCGCTTTCTTTTTCATTCCTGTTTGAACAATGACAAAGTCAATGGTAATTCCACAGGGCTTAATGTACAGATTGTGGCAGCAAACTTTTTGGCATTTGTGGAACTGAGGGGCTGTAACGCAAAGAAGTAATTTTTTAAAAGTTCTCACTAATGTAGTCAAGGCCCTGAGTTTGGATGAATGATGGAATAAACTGCAAAATCTTTGCTTCAGGCACTGGGGCAGACATTGAGGTGCTGGAGAGGGTCCAAAGAAGGGCAACAAAGCTGGTGAAGGGTCTTGAGAAGAAGTCTTATGAGGAGGAGTGGCTGAGGGACTCGGGGTTGTTTAGTCTGAAGAAAAGGAGGCTGAGGGGAGACCTTATAGCTCTCTACAGCTTCCCTATAGGAGGTTGTAGAGAGGTGGGTGTGTGTCTCTTCTCAAGTTACAACCGACAGGACAAGAGGAAATGACATCAAGTTACACCAGAGGAGGTTTAGGGTGTACATTAGGAATAACTTCTACACTGAAAAGGGTATCAAAGACTGGAACAGACTGCCCAGGGAAGTGGTGGCATCACCATCCTTGGATGTATTTTAAAACCGTCTGGATATGGTGCTCAGGGACATGGTTTAGAAGTGGGCATGGTAGAGTTACATAATGGTTGGACTTGATGATCTTAAAGGTCTTTTCCAACCATAAAGATTCTGTGATTTTGTGTTTGTGTGTGATTTTTTCTAATAAAGAAGATTGTTTTGAATGTTAATGAGCACATTCATGTTCTCCCCCCCACCCCACGTTCTTAAAAAAAAAGAAAAGTTGATTTCTTTGTACCTTAACGGTGCAGCTTTTGGACGAAGTGGGTGCTTTTCTGTTCCTTCTCCTCCTTTTATTACGTCAATTTGTCTTTTACTACGTATCTGAGAACATATTTTATTTTTCTCATTTTTAGCTTCACTTTCTAGTTTTTACAGTTAAGTGCATTTTTTATGTTGTAGGTAACCTGTCACATTTCACCAGGGCAGTATCTGCACACTGGAAATAATTCAGCCTCTCTCTCTGTTTAATTTCATGCTCATGTCTGGAAGATGTTATCTAGGTTAGCCAGACTGAGGAACGCTGTGTCCTTTCCCAGTTTTCTTTAACTTTTCGGCTTTTGGCTATCTCACTGCCCCTTGGTGTATTATGTTGGTCTCAGTTTTACAGATTTTTATCTGAAGTGTGAACTGGCCAGATGAATTGTTGCCCATTGTAAATCGCTCAGTTGAAATTTATATGCTACATTGAATATCGCTTAAAACGTTTGGTCCTTAAAGAGGAGTAACTACTATTTCTTACCACAGATACTGTAACTGGGGCAATGAGAAATTCCTTCACATCACTGTTGAAAGTCCTGGCCAATTTTTTGTTGTTTCCCAAGTTACTTTTAAGCTGAGTTCTCCAGAGGAGATATGTAATGTAATGAATTTCCTTTGCTGCAGTATCTATGCCATACTTTACTATGTTATATTTGATTGTTTGTAATATTTTTTGTAATGTTTTACTTAGGAGAAAGAGATTGGAAACATGGTATATTAATATCTATTCAGTAACATATTTTTCAGTATAAGTTAAGCATGATGGTAAAATGTAAGCACTACAAAATGTGTATGTCATGGGTGTCTCTTGCAGATGCTGAATCTGCCCATGAGAAGAGGTTCTTAAGAAAGTTTTATTAATTATTGTTGCATCATTGCTTTTTTTATAGTTACAACTGCTCAGGGTGAAGAAAACTCCCAAATCTCTCATACATTTGTTGAAACATAGCGTGATTTGTTGGTATATAAAGTTATACTATTTATTTATCAGTTGACTTCATTTTTCTTTGTGCTATGGCCTACTGTGGTAATGTGAAACAAAAGTAAAATGCCTGTTCTGATGTAATGATAGGAAAGTAAAATGTAAAAGGATAGTAATATCTAAATTAGATCCTCTCCCTGCTCCTTGCCAGAAATAGTTGGTTCATTAGGTCAAAGCAGAATGGAAGTGATGAGCAAAGCAGCACTGTACTTGCTTAATGTACTACCTCTTGAGAAGGTGGTGTTACCCAGATCTTTATGGTCATCATCTACTGCTTGCTAATTTCCTGGGAGGAGTTGAGTGTTAATGACATATTACTCATCTGTGGTCTATCTGTTTTGGGAAATTGTTTCTTATATGCTACGTTGGTTTGTGGTTATCAAGGAAAGGAAGAGGCAGATGATTGCTCCATATAAAGGACAGAAGGCAAACAGGAGAATAATTTCTACAAAAATTACAGTATGAGCTGTACAGATTTTTTACCAAACTACAGGCATGGTTAAGCAGTTTGTCTCCTGAAGGCTTGAATATGTGCTGCAGGGCCTGAGCCTTAAGGATGAAGGATATTTGTATGCCATCAGACTTCTTGTGAATCTTGAGTTGTTTCTGTCTAGCTACTTGTTTAAATAAAAGCTGCCACTTTATATCTTATGTCAATGTTCCATTAATTTGCTATCCATTGAAGAAAGAAGAAAAAAATAAATTATAGTTCAAATTGTGATCTCCAAGATACTGCTTTGAGTAGCATCCAACATTGTCAATGCATTTTCTAGTATAAAACCCTGTCAAATAGTAATAATGTTAGTGAAATGTCTCCAAGGAGACATTGCCTTACCATTGAAAAGTTAGCTATGTATCCTTTCCTTTTGATAAGTGTTTCCATACGGAGGTTCATTTCACTCATTGTGGGCACCTTATTTAGGATGTGGTGAATCCAAAGGATGACAACTGGATACTTGGTCAAAACAAAACCATATTTTTTTGTTGTTGATCTCACTTCTGTTTACATCTTTTGTTGTGACCCAAACCTCTGTGACTCTGTCAGAGGGAACAAAATTGAGTCTCATGTAAGAAAATGTCTCTCTCTTAAAAAGCCTGATACTTATTTTCTGTGGTAAACTATTATAAAAACCCTAATGAAATAGAGACAGTGTTCAGTTGGATATTAAGTTTAACAAGCTTATAGAATAAAGCTTTTCATAAATAGGATTCCTTAGCACTACATAGGTAATGAAAATATGAATGCAGGGAACTTGCTATAGATATATTAGAAAATTATTTCCAAACACTTAAAACCAATGGATTTAAAAATTATTATGCTAAGAAATTGTTTGGATTATAAAGATCTTGCATTGTAACTATATTTGACGCTAAGTAGATATCTGGTTATGTTGAAATGTAAAGGCTCAATCAGGGTTTTCCTGAAACCAGTGGCAGAAGTACTGTTGGCTTGGCTAAATACAGACCTGGGACAATGGGAACTACTCTGGGGTTGGTGGGAGAAGTAAGGGCAGAAAATATGTAAGCATGTGTAACCAATCACTGTAACCAAACATGAGTAATTCTTCCTTCCAGGAGTCAGCCAGTGGCAGTGTGTCAGTTATTTTTAATAGCTATCAGGCAAGGGTAAATTAGAGTATTTTCCTCTTTAGTGTCTTTGGGTAAAGTTTTCACAAATAGTACAATTCATGATGATATAAGTATTATTAATTTGTGCAAGAACTGCTATTTTTCGTTAAATTTAGCAGTCTTTGAAGTCCTCACAGCACACACTTAGAATCAAGTTTAAAATTATAAATGAAATGGTAAAATACAAATTTTATGAATTATGCTCCATAAACAATTATTTTCTCCAAACAGGTATACTTCATATATCTAAGTCATAGAGTTTACCACTTTAAAAAAAAAAAAGTTCCTAATTCAAAGTAATGGTGACCATAATGCTTCAGACAGGAGGATCAGCAACTGCTTCATACTGATAGTAACCAAATACAAACCAAGCACAAATACAAAACTTCTGAAGTCTTCATAAAATAAAATCAACTGAGGTTTCAAGTTTAAAAATTTAATAGTTTCCATCTATGCCAAGGGATTGGAAAAATTCTGAGAACATTTTTGGAATCAGAAGTATTAATTCTTCTTAGAGTTACCCTTATGTGAATCTCTAACTTTGTTTGTCGTGGTAGAACTTGCCCAGTTGAAATTTCAGAATAGGAAAAATACCTGATCTCACTAACTTCCTAACTGAGCTCTAAAATTTCAAGGTGATTGTTCAGAAACATCAATCATCATCCTTCATGAGTCTTGCCAAGTTGTATTTGAACTAGAGAATGTTCCTGAATATTGGCAATTTTTTCTTATTTTAATAAGAAAAGTAAAATAAAGGAGAGATTTGACAAAACACAGTGTAGTTGGAGGATGGGAAGACACCTTTTTGGTCCATCAGATCTAGTCCTATGACATGAGAGATGTGTGGGACATGAGAGACTTTAGGAAATCCCTGCAGATGATTTGAAAGCACTTCTGTTGTCCTGTCTCAGAGCAGCTGCACTGAGCAGTGTGTGCCTGATAGTACTGGTCCTGCTGTGTGTACTCTGTCTGTGCCCTGAGGGCAAACTGTGGCAAGACCTTGCATGGTGCTCCACTTTGCTTGGATGAAAACTGCAGTGCACGGTCAGAGCGAGAGTGGAAATGTGTGCTGGGGGTAATGTATTCTGGTGAAGGAGACTGGGGGCTGAGAAGCTGGCGGCTGTCGCTGAGAGGTTTTGCCCTTGAGGAGGTGATGCAGCCAATTACAGTCACTTCTCCATCAGTAGACTGTTCTCAAATGTCATCTCATTTCCAGCCAAGTGTGTTCATGGCCTGCCTGTATTTGCTTTTACATCAACGTTGATCTTTGGCTTCAGCGGTTTTCTGCCCTTGTTGATATTTACTTTGTGATAGTATTCATGCATAATGCTATCTCAGCCTTTTTTGGAAAAGGTCAGACAAACTAATTTTTTTTTATCACAGAATTAAGAGTAAGTTCTGTATTCTCTTAATAGTCCTGGTAGCCATTGCCTGCACTTTTCCCATCAGATTTGAGTTTCCTCAAACACAGTGGAAGTACTGCTGTGCTGTCATTTAAGTGGTGTTGCTAAGAAATAGAGCATAATCAGACACATTTATTGAACACAAAGGACTACATGATTATCCAAGAGCTTGAAGTTTATGGATTAAAAGATGAGGGTATTTTGTTCATCACTCTTCAGTTGATTATTAAGGAATTAATTTATCTTCTCTAATATATAGACATATAATGAAACTGCCTCCTGGAACTGAACTTTTCTAATTAAGTACCTCTCAAATCAAAATTCTGGATCAGGAGTTTGGAAATGAATTTTTGAGGCTTTAGTTTTAAACAGAATGATTGATATCATTGAATTTATTTTTTTTCTTTATTTTGTATATTTGAACATATGTATAATTATACACATACATATGTAAATACATACATTTTCTTCTCTTCTACAAAGGCAGCAATACTAGAATAAAAATAGGTTGCAGATACTAATGTCAAACTGAGAGAATGTAAGAACAGTTAAAAGCAGATAAAGTAGCTGGACTTGATTTTGCATTGTGGGCTCAAGATGATTTAACTGGAATGACTTTCAGTGAATAGCTATGTCATAGAATTTTAGTCAGTTTTATTTTCAAGGAAAACTGCAGTTCTGGAAGAACTACAACACTATTTCATGGGAAGAAAGTTATAAGATGCTTTGCTTTACTTTCAGCCAGCACTGGTATGTGATGTTCAAGGTCTTCAGCTGTTTTGAGATAAACAAGTGCAGAGGCTGGGGAAAGCGGAAACCCAGGGTAACTGAACCCAGGCTGACCACAGGATGTTCAACCAATGAAAATTATTCTATGCCATAAATGTCACATTCACTATGAACTGGGGAGTTTGCTGGACATGGCTCTCCTTCTATCATAGCTGCCATCTCAAGAGGGACTTGTCTACCATTGTATGTTTGAGGCCTACTCCCCCACTATGTTGTCTGAATATAATTCTGTGTACATTATATTAATATTTTTATTAAAATTAAGTTTTATTATTATTTTATTATAGCAATTTCTATTTAAATACATGAGTCTCCTTTCCTTTTCCAGATTCCCCTCCCTAGATTGGGAGGAGTCATCATGTGATAGAGCACCTGTCTAAACCATGACAGAAATTTAGTTACAGGTAGAAATGATAGAATGGGTTGGCATTTAGGAAATAAAGATTAGAAGAAGAGTGTGTAGGGAGTTGAAGATGTTATGACCATGTATGGAACAAGACTAGGATGCAAAAAAGAATCGTATGCAGGATGGGTGCTTGAAGTGGGAATTACATGCTAGAGGGAAGATGAGTGGCATTACCTTGGTAAAGAACTTAGAATGAAGTAGGGACTGCGAAGCAAGAAAAGAGACTGGAATTTGGATAAATGGATGGAAAATGTAGAACCAAGGTACAGAAAGAGAAGCAAACAAGCCAACTTCTTCCTTTGTTCACCAGCATACGCATATATATATTTATTGCTCACTCAGTAAAGACTGCACTTTTTGAGGTAAAATGATTGCCATGCTGGAATATCAATTTCCAAAAGGCAAATTTCCCTGGGAGTAACATTACAATGCAAACACTTTCTAATATGCGGAGGCTGAACTGTGGTGCATGCATTGACCCCTTTCTGAAGAATGGTGTTCTCAATACTTTTAACAGAGTAAGGCTTGACTGGCTTTTAATTAAATTGGTAATAGGGTAAGTGATTGTTTTACCAGAACTCCAATTTAATATCTCATAGATACGCTGAAAGTTTGAAAGAACTGTCTTTCCGCTTTTCATTTTTGGAAATTCTTTATAGCAGAAATAAAAATGCACATGAATTTAGTTTTTAGTCCCAAACAATTGGTTTTTTGTGTAGGCTAACTGCTTCAGAATGAGATAAAAATGGAGTCCTCTGCTCACTCAGAAATGTCGAGTAGCTTAAACTGGAGATGAGCAAAGCAAGGAAATAAGATTAAAAAGATCCGCTCCTGCTTCTTAAATACATGCTTCTGCAGCTTCAGTGTGCTCAGAAATGGAAAAGATAATATTGTTAACCAGCAGGCAGAAGGAAAAACCTGTTTTAACATATTGAGCTGTGAGACAGACTGGAGACGAAGCTCTGTTATGTCTCCCTGAGGCTCCTTTCTCCAAATCTACTATTTTGGAGTATAGTCCCATCACTGTGTATGCCACTGAGACCAAGATTTTTGTTGGGTAATTTTTCTGCTTAGTATGTGTAGACTGTGAAGACAGCCCTAGCCTTGTCCTGTACTATGCTTCAATATGGGAAAAAATTCCTATTTGTGTTTATCTCAATCTTGACCTTCAATTGGGTGTGGAAAGGAAAGAAGACTGAGACTTGCTTATTATTTTTACTGTCAGCTTTGTTCAGATTCTGTTTATTTTTGCTTGAATGTCTGAAACAAAGGCTGGTGTTTTGGCTCAGCATTTACACTCTGGTTCCATGATGTGTGTAAGATTGTGCATGACCTTTTTCTTAGCAGAATGAAAGATAAATATAGCCTGATATGCAGAAGTAATCCACTCCTACAAGGAGCCTCATCAGCATGATCATCTTCTGCTTTTGTGTTTAAGTTTAATGAGAAAACTTGTTCAGTTGCACACAGTCAATCTGAAAACAATAAAGTCATAGCTGCTATGAGCTAAACTATTAAAAAAATTAAAATCCTAGTTTCATTTGTTGAAAAAGAAGGAGAAGGCATAGACATATGGCCACCCACTTGGCTGTGCAAATTGGAAGAAGTGAAAATAACTTGTGACAGAATTGCCTGAAGGTTTTGTTTAGCCCGTCACACATGGCCTCAATAACACTGTGAAACAGTTTTTTTTTTCTTACTCCCTCCAACCTCCCTAACCCTTTCTGCTATGAAATCTGCAAAGCATTTTTCAGATTAAGTGTGCACTGTTTTCCTTTTAAGTTTTAGGAGCAAGTGGCCGAGAAAGACATGCTGAGAGATTGGAAACAATCTGCATCGGCAACAAAGGGAGATGCCTGTTGCTTTGCAAGCAACACAGAAAATATGCCAGCCATGCAGAGCACTCTGTGGCAACAGTTCCAGAGTTGACTGATGTTTATTTGTGCTGTGCGCTAGCCTTTCTCAGACCGCTTCGGGGACGAGGGTGGATTTAAGAGTCCTTGGAAAACTGTTGCAGTATAGGTCATATTTTATTAGCATGTTGGAACTGACATTTGCCTTTTGAGTCTAGATAATGAGCTTTCTGGAAGTGCTGTGCCTTACTTCCATGTGCAAGTGTAGGTGAGTGAGTATGTGTTTGGTGCAGCTATTATGGCTGGGGATTGACTGTTCTGCACACCATTATCGAAACTATCATTCTGTCATAGTGGAGGAAATTAAGTGGGAACCATTTGTATGTTCTGATGAAGAATTGATAATATCAGAAATAATCCTGGCAGTAATTTTTATTTATGATAGAGAAGCAGCTTTTGCATCCTAAATAAGCACAAATCGCTTAACTACACTGAGTAGTCAGCTAGTAAAAATGTCTGACAGAACAATAAATGAATACAAGAAATGAATCATAAAAATGGCAGGGTTGTCATAGCTGGATCATTCAAGAAAGATAATGCATGAGCATTGTGGAAATGTATGAGCTTCACATTTCTTATGGAGACAAAGTATTTGAAAGAAGACAGTGGATAGTTCAATACACCTTGATGGTCTAGATGGATAGGAAGGCGTAGGGGAGAGTCCAGTAGTTGCTTCTGTTTTGCTGCTGGATACATCCTTTTAAACTTTTTCTGTGTGTGTGTTCATATAAATGTACTTGTTTGACAGACTTTGGCTGCAGCCTGTCTTACACAGTGTTATGTAGGAGCTGCTCCCTGATCCATACATGCGTTCAGTAATCCTCTTCATGCACCAATATATCTCTCTACAGGATTTACCTATATTAAATAGTTCAAGACAACCAGGGGGCAGAGTAGGTGTCAGCCAAGGAGGAGCCAGGATTGTGCCAGCAGAGCCCTGACAGCATGCGTTTTCTGGCTGCTCTGCCGCGTTCAGTATGCAGAGCGGTGGATACTGCAGCCCTCACGACTGTGGCACTGCCATCAGTCCACAGGCTGGGGAATGAGAGGGCTTTTTCCTTCCAGCCCTTCCTCCACCAGTCTGTTCCTGGGAATGTTCCCGAAGTTGAGGATCTTGGTTTTAATGAACAGGTAGCATTTCAGGGGTGTAGCACATTAATAGTTTGAGAGAGAGTTATAAACTTTTTCTTCCAGCCAGGAAGAGATGAAACATGTAAATGATGTAACCTAATTCAGAAAATAAAGCAATATTCCAGAAAATATTCTAGCATTGCTTTTACATTCCTCAAGATGGATTAACAAACAAGCAGTTTGTCATGGTTTAGGACTGGGCTGGCCACTAAATGCTGGACAGATGATCTCTGTGGAGCAGGGCACTGGAAATGTCCCAGACTGGACCCAGCAGCAGGTGGGAGCAGGATCCAGGAACTGGATTCAGGAAGGCACGGATCAGGATCAAAGGCAGACAAACTAGCAGGGTTCCGCTTGGACATTGGCCGTGGCAGAAGAAGAAAAAGAAGAGCACTTGATTCTCGTGTATCTATCTATCTATCTATCTATCTATCTCCAATATAAAATCCTGCCCCCATGTCCCCCAATGACGATTATGTCACCAGAGGCTCTGTGGAGCAGGGCACTGGAAAAGTCCCAGACTGGCCCCAGCAGCAGAGGTAGGAGCAAGATGCAGGAATTGGATTCAGGAATGCATGGGTCAGGATCGGAGGAAGATGAACTAGAAGGGTTCTGCTCAGACTTTGGCCATCACAGAAGTGCAGGGGGAAGAGAAGAGAAGGGCTGAGACCCTTGTGATCCCTCAGCTTTATACTGAGTATGACATATGTGAGATGGAATACCTCATTAGTCAGTTTTGGGTCATCTGTTCTGTCTGCTCCTCCCCGCAGGTGTGAATATGGTGCCCATGATGTGACAGTGGTCTTGCCATATTTACATAACATACAAGAACTATCACTTGTAGACGTGAACACTGTCTGGAAAAACATGCCATTAGTTTCAGAAAGTACAGACACTTAGAAGAGACTGAGCTGAAAAGTAAAATCACTAAATAGAAAATTAGTTCTATTTAGCTCAAACCTGGACACATTGAGAGAAGGGATGACATTTCTATATGGGTGTCAAAAAGAAAGCTATGTGTTGATCTTTGGACTTTCTACTATGAAATGGCTGAGTTTTACATAGTCATAAGTAAGATACAACATTTGGCCTTTGCCATTGCAATCAAAACATTTTGTCACTTAGGCAGTATGTGGAGTTTTACAACTGAATGAAAGGTACTCTGGTGGTAGTTAAAGTGAATCTGTATCATGGCTGTGTAGATTTGCAACTGATAGTGACAAATACTGGAAGTCCAGTGTGTGGTCCTTCAGCTTCTCTGTGACTGTCCTCTGTTAGATAGCAAATACCCAACCACTTTAAATTGCACACAGTATGGTTTTTGATAATTGAGACAAACAGAAAATAAGGTGATATGGTGCAGATGCAGGAATTCATGTAAAAATGCAGTCATCAAAACTTTACCACTGATGCACAAAGGCTTCCTAAATTTTCAAAGCAATGTTGACACTGACCAAAATACTGGGAAGGGCTGGGGGTGGACAGCTCCATGTTCTGGGAGGTGACTCCTGTGTTCTCCATGTCTGGCATGAGGAACAATCAGTCTGGGGCTAATGCTGAGGTTCTCAGGGAGGCTGAATCTGCATGCATTGACCAAAATAGTTGCAGTGCCAGTTAAATTCCACATCGGGATTGTAATGTCACATACCATCTTCTGCTAGTCCATTCCCTCTAGAGTAGTTTGTGACTGCAAAAGCACTGGGGTTACATTTTCCCCTTCCACTGTAAGTTAGAAAGTAATCTGTGGTCTGAATCCAGTTACTCTCTGCATCTATTGCGATGTTTTATTCATGACACTTTGCAGAGGAGAAAGCCATGCAGAATTCTCCAGGATGTTATCCCTGGTAAATAGCATGTCCCCATATTACAACAGCTGATAGCACACAACTCGTGAGAAGCAGAAGTACCTGAAAGTGGAAACTGAGAAATAAGATGGAGTGAAAAGAAATTTTTATTATCCTTTTCTACTTCCTATAGGTAAGCCCTTAAATTATTGACCTTCAAGCCTACTCATTCTTTGTCTTTCTGTTACTAATACATAGTACAAAATTCACCCATAGACCAACAGAACTTGTGCCTGACATGGGGAACGTATTTAGGGGCTTCTGAGGACTCTACTGCCCCAGGAGTATCAGTGTGTGCACCGACAACGTGTGGTGGGATCACAGCTATGCAGACACCACTACTTCACCTAAATGTAGCAACAGAAGTTAAAGAGACAGCATATAGACTTTTAGGGGGTGGTTTCTGTGCCAGCTCTCTTGCAGCAATATAAAGCACAGTTATAGGAGAAAGGGGCACTTGTTAGTGGGAAGCAGAATTATCTGGGCTGAGAGTCAGACAAACTTGGCTCCGTCATTACACTTGCATTTGCAATTCTTGTGCTACTGATATTTATTCTGGACCTTTGGTATTTCAGAGTGCTGTTTCATTTTAAATTAGTGCCAACTCTGATTACAAAGACAGCTTCAAAAACTTGAAAATTACAATCTCCTGCATGCTCACACATAAAAATATTTCATTTAGTCAGGCTACAAATAATATTTTTTTTTAAATTTCAGACCTTTAAATATAATGTATAGACACTTTAATGCCTTCCACACTTTTTCCATCTTTCCTACCATAGAATTAACAAGGTTGTGACCCTTCACTTTTTCTTCTTGACACTCAAAACTGAGGAATAAAACCCAAAATTATATAATGAAAAAAAAAAAGAAAATGGAGGATTGAGGAAGGAGAAGGAGGGGAAGAGAGCAATTATTTTTTTCCTGTTGTGCTTAGTAACAAGAGAATGGGGGACACACATCAGTTTTGGAATTTTTATTCTTAGTGAGAAATACAAAACTTTCATGAAACCTGGTTTTGAAGGCAGACCATTTTCAAATTAAAATTCCCTCAGCTCTAGCTCTAACAGCTTTTACCTATCAAATAGCAGGAGGCTTTAAAGGCAGCTGATTCACTCCAATCCAACAGGAGTTGCAAGTGACTTCAAGAATTTTCAGGTAGTCTTTATAAGATCAGCTTAATTGATGTCCTAGAAGAGTGTGGATGTAGTTAAGTGTGTGATTAGGTGGTTTGTTGGAACCAAGCCAGAACACTTATCACCTTGCAGAATCCAGTTCTTAGTCTGAATATGCATAATATGCAGTCATGGGGAATTGTCATGTTAAGAAAACAAAAATTTTCCTATTCCAAACCTGCTGCTTTTCCTTCTTTAAATGTAGTCTCTAAGCCCACCTCTCCTTGAACTCCCCTTCTAAACATAGAAATACTGAAACACATGTGTTCTTTATTTTTTGACTGTGCACAGGTGAATGTGTTTCTCTCTCCAGCTGCATAGAAACCAAATGTCAGCTCAGCAGCTTTACTTTTTTTTTCTAATTGATGTGCTGAAATGACTTTTTCATAAGGCTCTCTGTTAAAAGTGAATAGATGGAAAAAATAAATTAAAAAATATACTTATGCCTTTTATATTATGAACATTGTTTTCACAATGGCCCGTAACATATGTGTTGGTTTCCTGGGACACTGATAGTTTGCTTAGGTATTTAGAACGCGATAATGCTGGTTTGCATTTACAAGGACTAATAGCAGGGATCCAGGAATAGATAAACATGACGGGGGATTTCCATCGCCTTAGCCAGCTATTCAAAAAGTGGGAGAATTAAACAATACTTACAGTATATTTTAACAATAAAAAGTGCTGGACAACTGGACTTCAGTGCTGCTTGTTCTGCAAATAATTTTGGATAGGAAAAGTTCTAGCGATTTTGGCTCTCTCATCAGATGGGATCCTGGGATTAATTATTATTCAGTAATCAAGTGGGTCTTCTGTGTTTTGTTTGGTTTTTTTGGTAGGAATGTTGTGAGAGGAAAAGCTATTACATTGTCATGTTGTTTTAAAGGCTGAGAGTTTTTGTTTGAACTACTCCATTGTAAAGGTTTTGCTCATCCTTAGCCAATTAGAGTCTGTTTTCAGCAAAAGTTGCTTGTGTTCCTGCCATGATCCTTTGCCTCATCATTTGAGAAGGTGCAACTGCAAATCGTTATTTTATACTTACATGACTGCATGATAAAGTTAGCTAGCACACAGTATGAAGACAATAAATCTAAAGCTTTTAGATTTAAAACCATTTTGCTTTTATTAACCTTTGTTAGAACAACTGCTATGTTTCAGAGTTACCAGAAAATTACACCTCCTCCAACTCTTCTATTATAACAGCTGAGCTATATATTTTTTTCTAGTATGTAAGAGAAAGCATGCTCAGCTCTCTGGCTGCAAGTATTTAACAAAGAGCAGAATTTAAAGACAAACTCTGATACCTTTATTTGCACTGTAGAAAATTTTACTGTGTGACCAGTGCTAGTTCAGTCTACCAGAACCCAGCCCTTCCTCCAAACTGCAGTTTGCTTGCTAGGTTGGGATCTGGAGTAGGAAAAAAAAATCCCTATGCAGTTTGCTGCTTCAAGGAGCTTTTGTCTTTTCCTTGGCTTCTGGAGCAGTTGTCCTGGTAGGTTTGCTATTGCCAGCCTGTATCCCTTTGCTTTGTTCACTTTTATTACTTGTTTTGGAGCAATCCTGGTGATGGGGATTTTTCACTTTAGTCCAAGTTTGTTTGTAACTGTAAGGGAGAAATTCTTAGAGTGGTGAGGAAGAAGCTGGGGAGCTCGAAAGATGGTGATGCTGAAAGGAGCAGGGAATCATAGTGTTGATACAACTTTTATTTGTACCTTTGCATTGTTTTGTCTCAAATCATAAATGTGCTCTGTGTAGAAATTATTTCCCTTTGCAGCTGTTGTATTTCCTGGTGAAGAGATGTGGAAGCCATACAGAACCCAAGTGGCAGTCTGGGAAAGAGGTTTCTTTCTAAGAACACAATGACAAGTTTTGATGTTTACAATAAGAACTTGCAGATTAATTTTATAAAATAACTCTCCATCAGCCTTATCTCAAAGATGCCTCTATGTTAGGTAACATAAGTTTCTTGTACATTTTTAATTCTTCTGTGTTCTTTCAGGAACAAAATGCTCTTTTTTCTCTGACAGTGACCAGCAAATAGACCCGTTCTGTTGAGACCTCTGCTTCGTATGGGATTCTCAGAATAATGCTTCAAACATTGTGGTTTTTTACATTTTTCTTAAGATCACGATTACTCTGATAAAAACAGGGAAGACTTTATGAACTTTATTTTGCATTCCATTTCCCCAGTCCTTGCAAATGGAGTTAGCTTTTTTTCTGAATGTCTTTGACGTCCCTCTTTTCCAGTAAGTTTGTCCTGTTGATAAGAGGTAGCACCCATTTCAGTGCAGCAGTTGCTACTTCCCTCTTTGAAATGGCTGTACATTACATATTTTCAATTTCTTTTTGGATGAAACATATTCTTTTACTTAATTGTATTCCTAAGTCTTTACCCATTCATCTTCTTCTGCTTGTGAATTTTTGAAGAAGAGCATTTTTTAAATGTCATCATGTTAGCTTCTGCACTTGTTTCTTATTTTAAAAAAGGAAAAATGGCCTGCATAGTTTTCAGACTGTTAGTTCATTAATCTTTTTCTGAGATGCTGTCCTCTGGATAATTGTTTTGAGATAATGGTGGGTATTGTCGCCTTTGTCAACTCCATGCACTTTTAGCTGACCCTCACTAACTCTATAGCCAAGTGATGAAACTCTTCATACTAACATACATGACATGACTAAACTACTCATTCACTACTGATATGGAGCTAAAGAATCAGTATGTATCTCATACCTGCGGTCAATGTAAAAAACACTGTAAAAAGTGATTCTGTATTTTCAGTTTCCAGTAGGACAGCATTAAAAAACAGGTACTTGTTCACTTATTGTAATTGTAGCCAGTAAAGAGAGATTCTCATGTGTGAACATCCTAATGGTGTTTTTCAGGTATTTTATATTAACTAAATTGAACTAACACATCTCAGAAAGGAATCTGTTTTGCCCGTCAAGACAGAAATATGAAATTCATTGTGTAGCTGGAAAAGAGCAGAATGTCAAAGCCAGCTCCTGCAAATGCAATGGGAGTCAATGAGTGTTGCTTTTGCGCATATGCTTACACATGCAGTTAAACTGCATTGGTAGACAGGTATTTTGGGGAAATTAAATTGCTACAAGGTGGTGGATATAAGGCTGGCATTATTCATACGTATTGAACTGTGATCAGTTAAGCTTGTCTCACCTCTTGTACTTTCTCAGCTGGAATAATTTATCTACAGCTGCTATGCAGGAAAACTCGCTTTACTAAGAAAAAAATATCCATTTTGTCTGTACTAAAATATAAAGGTTCACATACCAGAATTAGTTCATTTTAACCTGGGATTAGAGCTAGGCCATGCTGACAGTGCTTGCTGCATATTTTGTCTGCTTTCTTCAATGCATTATAACTCTGGAGCTCAGTGGAAAGTTTTGGATTGCGATGCCCCAGCTGGTAGCATGAAGGCCTTGGAGCACAGGCATGCCAGGGCTATCCTGACAGCCTGGTGGCAATTCTTTGGCTTGGATTATTCCTGATTAATAAGGTGGATCAGCAACTTTAATAGATGCCCTCTGAATGAAAGACACAGCTGAATTTTGCACCTAGGCTAACCTATTGCTATAATTTCTGCTCTCCCTCATTCTTTTTTTTTCCCTCCCATGGCACTTGGTGTGGGTATTTCACATATTTCATCTGTTGTGCATGCTGTGTGCTCCTTTCTCTGGCCTGTAGTGTGTATTGAGGTGAGGAAGCCAGAGGAGGAGGTGGGGAGCGAATAGGTAATCAGTCTTCTCTGGACTTGTACATAGTTGCCTGTAGTTGAAGAAGGCTAGCCTGATGCTGGTGGTTCTTTTCTGTTTTATTAAAGAACACATATATGTTTAAGAAGAATGAGATAACTGGCCTAAGTGTGCTGCTTTATGGAATTTAAAAGGAAATAAGTTTGTCCCATTACTTCGATCATTATTTAAGATAAAATAGATTTTGACATCTGATGTGTAATTGTTCTGTGAAGGCAGGTTTCTCAATCTCTTGCCGTAAATGTCTAAAATTGCCATGTCATAAGAGCAGTGCTTTTATATTCCTTCCCGTCTATTTTTTTTTTCTGACTGCCAAATATGAATCTGGGTGGAGGGAAGGACTTCAGAATAATTTCCTAAGAAGCTAAAGGAACTCAGAAGAGAGGGAAGTGGAAAGTGGGCTGTGACTCGTGCCAGCTGGCCAGAGCTGGATGCCAGCGAGACAGCCCGTGCTGCCAGTCCCCAGGAATGTGCTGGCAGCCAGCGCCTTACCCAGCCCACCGGCTCCCGGCAAGCGAAGCAGTCTTTTTCTTTCTGGGGTTTGCCATGTGATATATCGGACTATTTTAGATATATTACATTAATATTTCTGGCTTTAAATTGGGAACGGCTGTGGTTAAAGTATCCTGGATTCTGTGGTCAAATAGTTGGTGTTGGCAATTTCTGTGGTCGCATATTTGATAGCTAATGCTTTTTATGAATTCCAGATTTTTCTCCTCTGTGCCTCCAGAGCTAATGCTGGAAGGCTGTCACTTGGTCATGTTTGTTGCTTTCCCCTTGAAGATCACAGCTCTTTCTTTACTTCTACCACAGATATACTGGTGGGAAAAAAACATAACATCCCTGTAGCTACGTACAGTACATCTAGTACAAGTGAGCACACTTTTTCCCCAGAATCTGTTGGTTTGTGCTATGCTGTCAGTATATTGATTTGCTTTAAAGCTCGTGCTGAAAGGACTCCTAGCGAGTGCTATTGGTTTGCTCAGGAGGTGGAATTACTCATCTTTTCTGAATGAGAAGAGCTGTGTTCTGAAATAGGCTCGTTTAACTCAGTGCATCTGGGCTGATCAACACAAGCTAAATACTGCATCCAGTGAGGTCTTTTTCATTCAAGGGAGAAATGGCAGTGGCTGACTACTAGATGGGACAAATATAATTAGCTGTTATGAAAAATGTTCGGTGAATTTCTGCTCTGTATTTGGGAAGGCCCTGGATAGGCTGCTTCCCACTGGGATCACAGTGGAGGTGTGTACTTGATGCCAGCACAGAAGCTGGTAAAATTACATAGTGCTGTCCGGCACTCTCAAGTGCAACTCACAGGCACATGTCTTAGCAAGACATGTTGAATTTTTTCAGCCTTTGATATGCGGATATTTGTTACTGTCATGTTTTAGGCCTGGGCCGGCCACTAAATCCTGGACAGACGCTCTCTATTAACCCCTCTCCTCTCCCCAGAAGGGAAGAAAAAAGAGAATAAGGGAGAGAGACTTGACGGGTTGGAAAATAAAACTAACAGGTTTAATAAAACAATAATACTAATACTACAGGATTATATTGTAAATAGGAAAATAATGAAATATATACAGATATGTACAAATATATATACAAAACCAATATAAAATCCTCCCCCCACCCTCCCCCCAGTGACGAATACGTCACCTGAGGCTCTGCAGAGCAGGGCACTGGAGAAGTCCCAGTCCGGACTCAGCAGCAGGTGGGAGCTAATGCAGGAACACGTGAATCAGGATCAGAGGCAGATGAACTAGCAGGGTTCTGCTCAGACCTCGACCACTGTAGGATCGAGATGGATGGAAGGGTCCGAGATGGAAGGGCTCCAAGATGGAAGAAGGGTCGAGACCCTCGTGATCCCTCAGCTTTATACCGAGTATGACATATGTGGGATGGAATACCTCGTTGGTCAGTTTTGGGTCTGCTTCCCCCCCGTAGGCGCAGACACGGCACCCATGGTGAGACAACTTGGACTTCAGCTTATTAGTACACACTGTCTGGGGAAAACATGCTGCTAGTTTTCAGCAAGTTCAGCCACTTAAAAGAGACTGAGCTGAAAAGTAATGTCACTAAATAGAAAATTAGTTCTATTTAGCTCAAACCAGGACAGTTACAAATCTAGGAACATATTGAGAAGTCTGGAGAAATTATATTAATTGCATTTATTAAAATTTAAAGAGGCAGGCATAGTGATTTGGTTGACCATAGCCTGGTTAAATAAATGTAGTGTAAAGTCAGGCAAAAGTTGACAAGAGCTGTGGGGTGTTTTTAGAAAAGAAAAAAGAGGTAGGGGGAGGGTCAAATAGGAGCATAACTGCTGCATATGGGCTCAAAAAAATGTAATCTTTTTAAAGAAGTCTTATTTTTGTCAGATTTTACTTTTTGCTGGTGAAAGTTTTTTATTATAATAATGTATTTAGATACTGATAAAGTTCTGAATTTAGTAAAGCACCAAATTTTGTTTAATTAGTCACCAATAAAAAATAAATTCTGTATATTTTAAGTGGATTTAAGGTGTGCTTGAGTATGAGTCATATATATATGTAGACAGGAGTACTCACTTTATTTTTGCTTGTACTCTTATAGTAGTGAAAAAAATCAAAGAATATCCCTGGAAAGTTTTTAACAATCACATTGTGCAAAAGATGCTTTTCATTTCCCAGTGCCTATTTGCTGCTGGAAATCTGAGTATATAGCCATGAAGGCCAGCTGTTTTCTCCTTAAGTCATTAGTAAAAAGAAAAAAAAAACAAACCAATATGCCTTGTTTAGAGTATTTCTGGGACATTTTCCCACGGTTTTCCTACTGCTTTTTCATTTCTTTACATAAAATACCCATAACCTCTCTTCCTTGATGAGGTGACAAAACACCGAAATACACTGACTGATTTTTCTAGCTCTCCTTTTCTTAATTCTCCTGACATGCATCTTTCTGCCTACTAATTACTAAAAGGATGTGCAATCTGAGAGTATCAGGCATTTCTGTGTTTCATTCAATTATACTGAGGCTGCAGTGAAAAAGTAGAAGATGATGACTCTTGGCTCTTCTCTTCTTTCATCCTGACATACCTGGGGAAAGAAAGAAGTAATCTTGTTTGTCTGTGTGAGACTGGTTTGTTTGTGTGCAGGTTTGTGCATCTGTATACGTAGCTGTGTATGCCATATAGTCATGAAAAACACTGCATTAAAGATACTGAACTTAATTACTTTACTTTTTGTTGGTTGGAATTCACATTTTGGAGTCTTTCATCATACTGGTGTGAGTGAGAAGTGCCACTGTCTGAAATACAAATCATGTGATTTAACAGTAGTTTATGGAATTAAGGAAAACAAAAAGCTACAAGACTGGCCGGGAACTTGTAGAGTTAGCAATACTGTGTGCATGTACTGGTGCACCTGCCATTGGATCACTGAAAGAGAGCTGCTGGAGCATCAGTCCTACTGGCACGTTGTTATAGTCCTTTTTGTAACCCTGTCCTGCAACTGCATCTTGGCCTTGTACTTACTGATAAGGGTGACTGCCCCTCAGTTTCTTTATCTTTGAGATTTTCTCCCCTTCAGATGCTGTGGCGTTTTTTTGTGAGCAAAGGCAGAGTGTGAAATTCCCATCCTTTGAACTCCAATTTGAAGATGGAAAAAAAAATCTTGAAGGGAAGGAGTGTATTTTCTAGAGCAATAGTGAAATTACAGGATTGTTGTTTACAGTTCCATTACATCTCTGGGCAGACAGGCCCAATCCATGAAGGAATTTATTTCTGTTTTGCAGGAAATTTCATTGGGATTTGATCTTGATATGGGACACAGTAATACAAGAGATAGACAAGAATGAGTTGTGATGGCTGGACTAAGAAGAAAGGTAAAAAGAAAACCAGAGAGACTATATTTTTATAAGCAAGTGGGACAGAAACTTGTAATGAGTGAGAAGAGCACAGTAAGTGGTTTGGAAAATGCATTTTGTGAAAAGGCAGACTTCTATTTTAAAATACTTTTCACATTACATTGTATATCTGGCAGAACTTCTGATTCTTCTAGCTTTAATGAGAATGCAAGCCAATGTCCAGAGTGTCTATAAACTAAGAATTTATCCTTTGCAGGGTTTTCCTCCTCTATACTTGCTCATTCTTTTCCTTGAAATTCCAACAAGATTTTTTTTAGAATATTACTGTTCTGACTCTTGGATCGATGATAACAGGGGTCTCTTGACTTTCTGTAGCTCTCAGATGCTGGCCGGTGCTTTTATAATGCTTTTTATCTTCCTAATACTTTCCAGATATTAATTAATTAATCTGTCAAAGAGATAAAATAATTTAGGGATGTTATTTACAGATGAAAAGTCAGAGGAAGGGAAGTGAAGCAAATGGTTCAGAAAGATCGTACAGTTGTGAATAAAGACCACTGGTATATGCAGATCTGCCTGGTAATCAGGTAACTGTAACTTATTTCTCATGTTTAAAAGCTGATCTGATTATTTGTAATTTTATATATGTTATTTTTCTCTCTGTTTTTAATTCTTATTTGGTTAAAAA
>NW_010158816.1:0-10511 GCF_000695765.1 Mesitornis unicolor | reverse complement strand
CAGGAATGCATTTATGACTAATTTGACAAATTTTAGGCAACTTTTTATTAAAGTCAACCTCATTCACTGGGAGGGTTTCTGGCAGTCTTCCAGTCCTTTTGAGACCATTTTAGGATTCTCTTGCAATTTAAGGGCTTTCTTAATTATTATGCTGTTTGCTTTGCCATACAGTTTATTACATTAAGGGTAACTTTTCCCTCATCTGTCTCTTGGGGACATACAGTAACAGTTATGAGAGAGATATCTACTGAACTACATTTTAAGGAATCTTTATACACTTTAAGTGACCTCCCAAAAAGGAGGTTAAACAAGTGAAAAAATTGTATTGTCAGAGGAATAATCTTTAATAAAGGCAGTATGTTCTTCTAGTCAGGAAATAAAATATGTGTTTTAATATATCACATAAGTAAGAAGGCATCTACAGTGAAATCGAGTTACAAAGAAAAAAAACTTTAGCGATATATTGAAAAGTGAAATACAATCCTCACTTTCAGTTGGCCTAGTCTATCTTAATTAATATATTTGCTAGGGATTTATCAGGTCTTAAAAGGGATACTGTTTTATGTAGAATAATTTTTTTTCTTGCTGTTAACTGTCAGACCACTTGTAGACCCTCAGTAAAACGGAGGTGGACATGCTCAAAGTGCATACTGAGCAGATCTGTTTTCCAAGGAAGAAAACCATTTTACTCCTGTCCTTTCTGTTCACCTAGTATTTGTGTTTGCAGTGACAGACCTAGTCCATCCACTGCTGAGGAAGAGACTATCAGAACTTAGTTTTTTTAAAAGATCTCTAGCTCTTGTCTTTAGATACCATGCGTTTAACTTTATTTTTTTTAAATTGCTTTGTAGGAACTGTAAAACCTTTCCATTCCTCCATTCCTCTCCCCCTACCTCCCATTTCCCCAGGAAGAAATACCCACTCTCTCTAGATTGCAAAGTAATTTTGTGGCCCAAAATAGCCCACCTTTCTCTGCAACTCTCCCTTTCCCCCTCATTCCAGTTCTCCTCCACCCCTACTATGCTTTTAAATATAGGCTTGAGTACCTGCCAGTTGCATACCCAGCCTTCAAAGCACAGTCTGTGGGGGGATCATCTTTCTGCCTTCACTTGCAACCAGTGAGGAAAAAGATCCTGGAACAGTGGAGGATATTTCCTATTTTGAGTTCTATTATTTAATTTAATCTCCTCTTTGCTTACTTGGCAAGGCAACTGATCCACCAAGAACTGCACATGTCAGATGTTTTGTAACTCGCTGTGGTTAGAAGGAATCAATATTGTGCTCCTGGAGGCTCAAGCTGAGGATGCTTTATTCTGTAATCTTCCCTAGGTCTCCAAATAAAATAACAACAAGAATTTCAGACTTGCTTACAGTAGTTCTGGATCAGTAAAGCAGTTTGGGCATAGAAAGCTGTTTTCTTTTCAAGATGTGGGGGAGTTGAATCATGGAGTGTGAAAATAATTCAGTGATAGAGGCTATTAGGGAAAATTTATCTTAATGGGACGAGACAATGCCAAACAAAATGGAGAAATCACAAAATCATTAAGGTTGGAAGTGACCTCCAAGATCATCAAGTCCAACCATCATCAGAGATAATAATTTGACAAACTTTCTTCTTTGCTCCATTGTATGATCCTAGTGAACAGACTTGTGTGTTCTTGTGACTTGTTTCATTCTGTTGGTTTTAGTCTAGGACAGGTGAATATGATGTCAACAGTGAAAGGTTTCCACCTGAACAGATTCCACCAGGAATACATCAGTTCAGCTCTTCAGTATTTGGTGTTTCTGGTCTCTGGTTCATGTCCATTGGAAGGGATCTGGACTTGAGGGCCAACCTAGAATCTAGGGCCCTGGCCTAGGTATGAGATTTAACAAGGCTCAGTGCTGGGTCCTGCACTTGGTTCAAAGCAACCCCATGCAACGCTACAAGCTTAGGGAGGAGTGGCTGGAAAACTGCCAGGCAGAAAAGACCTGGAGTTGTTGATCAACAGCCAGCTGAAGATGAGCTGCAGTGTGCCCAGGTGGCAAACAAGGCAAACAGCATCCTGGTTTGTATCAGGAATAGCGTGGCCAGCAGGACTAGGGCACTGGTAAGGCCACACCTTGAATCCTTTGCTCAGTTTTGGGCCTCTCACTATGAAAAGGGCATTGAGGGGCTGAGGAGTGTCCAGAGAAGAGCAATGAAACTGGTGAGTGGCCTGGAGTACAAGAATTATGGGGAGCAGCTGAGGGAACTGAGGTTATTTAGTCTGGAGAAGAGGAGGCTGAGGGGAGACCTCTCTACAACTACCTGAAAGGAGGGTGTGATGAGGTGGGGGTTGGTCTTTTCTCCCAAGTAGCAAGTGATAGCATTGTCCAAGAAGGCCAATGGCATCCTGGGGTGTATCAGAAGGGCTGTGGTGAGTAGGTCGAGAGAGGTTCTCCTTCCCCTCTACTCTGCCCTGGTGAGACCGCATTTGGAATATTGTGTTCAGTTCTGGGCCCCTCAGTTCAAGAAGGACAGGGAGTTGCTTGAAAGAGTCCAGCGCAGAGCCACAAAGATGATTGGGGGGGTGGAGCATCTCCCTTATGAGGAGCGGCTGAGGGAGCTGGGTCTCTTTAGCTTGGAGAAGAGGAGACTGAGGGGTGACCTCATTCATGTTTATAAATTTGTAAAGGGCGAGTGTCAGGAGGAAGGAGCCAGGCTCTTCTCAGTGACAGCCAATGACAGGACATGGGGCAATGGGTGAAAGCTGGAGCATTGGAGGTTCAATCTGAACATGAGGAAAAACTTTTTCACTGTGAGGGTGACAGAGCACTGGATCAGGCTGCCCAGAGAGGTTGTGGAGTCTCCTTCTCTGGAGACATTCAAAACCCACCTGGATGCGTTCCTGTGTGACCTAGTCCAGATGATCCTGCTCTGGCAGGGGAGTCGAACTAGATGATCTTCAGAGGTCCCTTCCAACTCCTAAAATTCTCTGATAGGACAAGAGGAAACAATCTCAAGTTGCACCAGGGGAGGTTTGAGTTGGATATTAGGAACAATTTCTTCACCAAAACAGTTGTCAAGCACTGGAACAGGCTGCCTAGACAAGTGGTGGAGTCACTATCCCTGAGGGTATTTAAAAGCCATGTAGGTGTGTCACCGAGGGACATGGTTTAGTGTTGGAGTTGGCAGTGCAGGTTTAACGGTTGGACTCAATGGTCTTTTCAAACCTAACGAATTCTATGATTCTGTTGATTCGCTCAACTCCTAGTGCTTACTCACACTCTTGCTTCTTCTCCACCCTCACTTTCTCCCATGGTTTTGTCTGTTTCCTTTTACTCTGTGGGCTCTCATTCAACCTAATTTTCTTCCTTGGTTTTAGAAAAGGAATGTATTGGTTTGCATTTAAGAATTTTTTTACTTCATAATTTTGTTACTTGTCTTTTTTTCTTCTTTTGTCCTATGTCTCCCCACTACCCAGGCTAAAATACATATTTAATGCACAGCATTTAATATTTAGTTTTGGTTACTGATCCTATCTAGGCAAAAGGTTATTGTAGCCTTAAGCCACAGTATAACTCAGCTCAGCACTCCACCATTGGAATTTTCACTAAAAAGATGTATTTTGACACTCTAGAGTGAGAGCACCCTTGAGAAGTGAAGTATTTCAAGTACAAATTGAAAGTCCTTCAGCTTACAAAGCAGGAGCAGACTGCAGCTCCTTCAGGGAACTTCATTAAACCCTCTGAGTTTTAGGGAAGTGAAATTGAAACTCCTTGCTTGCACAGTGCAGATCCTAGGATGAGTTTCTTAATGATATCCTTTAAAAATATGGGGAAGATTGTCATGGGTGAAATGTCTCCAAAGTCAGAAATGATTATTCACTGTAAACCTAAAAAAAAAAAAGTATGAAAATCTGGTATAAAAAAGGTTTGAAAATCTGGCATTTCTCTGAAAGTAAAATTATATACTATAGTAATGCTTTTTCTTTTTTCTAGCTTTAATTAGAGAACTCCATGTGTCTCTCTTTAGTTGAGGTGTGAAGCCCTGAAACCTTAGGAACACGAAGCAATGCTAATTAAATTTGAAATGTTTCTGGATATTGACAGTTCCTACCCTTGCACTATGTATATGACTTCCTCTTTCTTCCTCACTTTCAAGTGATCTTGTTATCACTGTCAAGGTTTCCCCCTCCAACCCACCAAAGCACTTGTGAAAAATGGGAAGGAGCTGATCTCATTGACAGAACCACAGTCTTGCTCTGGGTGCAAGTATTGCCCATGTGGAAGAAATTCAACCAGCACCTTACATCTTGTTTTTGCTAATTGTGTGATTACTCATTAATCCCACTCTACAGCATCACTAACCAATACCTCTACAAAAATCTGTGTCCTCTGTGAAAAACTTTGAAAATAGGCTGTAATTAGAGCTGTAAGCCATATTAGATTGTTGCTTACAGTAAAGAGGTAATCATGCTGTCAGGTTACTGCTTTTTGAAAGACACAAAAAACTATGCTTTGGCATGAAGACTCTTAATTCCTGAGCAAAAGGCAGCATATAGAGTTTTATTACCTTACAGATTAATGAAATTTAATATGATGAATCACATACTGTGGTGACAGTATAGCCCCTATGTTCATGAAATGGCACTTTTTTTCAAGTAACAGATCCAGCTTGGACCTTGCACTTTGAGTTTTTAAGGCAAAGTGATTTTTAATGGGAGAAGAGGTTGTTTTGATTAAGTTGAAGCCAGATATGAAATTAGAGAATGAGTTCAGAGGTTGCCATTATATTTTGGCAAAGTTATTTCCTTCAATTTTTAGGTTGTTATTTAGGGACAGCTTCACTTTTTAACACTTACTGTCTTATCTGCAGGGAAAGGACTAATATTTGAAATAGCATTTAGGATTTATAAAAGGAACAACACACTTTTCCTTTTAGAAATATAATAAAGTGAGGACTGCCATGATGTCAGGCAAATTCCGTCTAGTTTGGTATCTCATTTTTGGCAGCTACTCAACTATTCAAAGAAAAGTGCAAGAATTCAGCATTATTCAGCTGCGACATACTCTGTCCTCTCATTTGGGTCTCATCCTGTCTGATTTTTATAAACATGCTTACCCTTCTCCCACCCAGCGTTAGATTGTACCTTGTGCCGTACCTGCAAAAGAGGATATCGTGGGTCAAAGTGTGTCAAAGAAGTGTTTCTGAGCATGAAGAATGGCTGCCTCCCTGGGACACCCACGGCTTTTCCTGTTTCTCTTTTGTGTGAAGTTGATTAACTTCAGTTCTGTTTTATGTCGTGTTGGCTGGAGTGTTTTAATTTTAGGCTGGTGGTGAGTTAAAAAGAGATATGGTGCTAGTCTCTCCTAAAAGGATCACAGTCATGACCTTGATTTTCCTTAAAGCTTTTAAGACTTCTAGTTGTGTGACCAGGCCAGGGATGTGGAACAATTTTTTTCTTCCAGCTTTCAATTTCTAACAAAAAGACAATCTCTTGCAGTACATTTCAAACCTGCAAGGAGCCCTGTAGACCATGTGAGAACTGGTTCTTCCTTGCACTGTGAAGAAACTGAGACAGAGTTTCACAAGACATGTCATCTTTGGACATGTCTTAACATTTATGCTTGGGGGACCAAAACTAGGGCAGCTTGGAAAGATCTCAGATGTATAGATCAAGTTTTCACACTGATTTCTCAAATTAACTGATATTACTGGCTGCAACAGCCCTTCCTGTCTTTCTTAGCAAACCTAGAACAGATGGTAGCATTTTGGCAATTAAAAAAATCTTCCAAAAATCAAGTATTATACTTAAAATCTATTACATCTGTTGCAATGCACAAAAGCCAAATGGTTCTGTGGAATTTGTTTCACTTTTTAATGGTTTGTGCCCGTTACAAGATTTGTTACAGATTTGATGTCTGTGTAAAAGCCATGCCTAGCAGA
This sequence comes from Mesitornis unicolor, assembly GCF_000695765.1. Lineage (NCBI taxonomy): Eukaryota > Metazoa > Chordata > Aves > Mesitornithiformes > Mesitornithidae > Mesitornis > Mesitornis unicolor. The sequence goes on along the minus strand of NW_010158816.1, from coordinate 4,600 downwards.
TCCATGCTGCATGATTTACCTCTGAAAATGTCCTAAGACTCGGTACAGATGGCTTTAATAGTGTTTATGGCATTCCCTGAGTAGCAGTCCTGCAGGCTGGTAGAGAGCTCCCCAGCACACCCAGCGGTCACCAGTAGATATCTTGCACTGCATGGAGTGGTAAGAATAAAATTATGCTGTACATATCCTGTACTCTGCAAAAAGAAGCTGATTTGGATTTAGGTTTTGGTTTTGCACTTTTAATCTGGAATGTGTATTGAATTTTTCTGCTGCTTTGCATAGCTGAGCTGCATAGCTGAACTTAAAAAAACCTAGCAAATACTGTATTTGTGGTCCTTTGTGTAAAGAGGCAAAATTGGCGGCTTTAACAAGGAATGAATTGGCATGGAGACAACTATCCACTTGTGCCTCCAAGGCAGTTCCTTCAGATAAGGATTGAGATTTATTGGCAGTTGAGGCTTTACCGCAGTCCCTTCTCTGGGGGTAAACTCTTGTTGTCTTTTGAAATTTTCACTGCTCCAGCACTTTTCACAAACATGGAGGTTTTTTTGCATTAGTTTTTTAAAGACTGTTTTCTAGCATGCTTGAAGGAGGACAAAATTTAGGCCTTTGTGGAGAGAAGGAACAAATAAATGTCAAAATGAGGTGGGTTTGCAGACTCCTAACACTTCAAAATGAATTTTTTTACTTGTGTACATCTGTATTAGAAGAAAGGATGGGGACCTGTGATCAGTGACAGTGGTATTGCTGATTGTAACATTTTATACCCCATTTAGCATTAATTTCTAGATGAATGGTGCTCTGAGAATCTGTGCTGAATGTAACATGGGAGTTAGAAGGAACTTTGTAAACAAAGGAAATGGAAAGTTTGGTTAAGATATTGTTGGCCAAGAGAAAAAAGCTTATTACCAGTCTGAGTTTGTCTTGGGTTCTTAGTCAGCTTGGAATTAAAATGTAGGTTTTCTATGACTGGAAATATAATAGGAAAACACTGAAAATTTCCTCTACATAGCAACATTGGAATTTAAATGTCTGGGATATTATTCCATGCTTTTTTAATGAGTGATATAATTTATTGTTAAAAACACTGGATTTAGAATATACATTTCACAGAGCATGAAGACTGGCCTTGGTTTTGTATGTTTTTATGCTAATACAGTTGTCTTTAAAGGATCTGGGTCTCTGTAAAAGTGTGCTCAGTGGCAAAACAGCTAAAATTTTAACTTGAAATTGTAGGTGGAAAAAAATGAGAGGTGGAATCACCCTTAAGTCATGATAAATGTGCCTATGTCTGAAAGAAAACAGCAAAAAGACATGCAGCAGCAAGAATATTCAAAAGAAAACCAAAGAAAGCACAACTGGAAAAAACGGGTATTTTACTGAAAGTTCCAAGTTCTGGAATAAATAAGATTAGGGCATTATACATAAGTGTGCTATGAACAAATCTCCTTAAGTCTTAGTTTACCATAGATTTGATCTAAAATAATACGTCTTACGTGGTACTTCTTCCAGATTATGATGTGGGGTCAGAATTTTAATTTAAAGTTTTTGCCAGTTGGCTTTTGGCTTAAGTTTTGAATATTTTAATATATCTACCACTGGAATTCTATAACTAGGCTAATTCTAGATAGTCTTGATATGTGTAGAAGGGAAATGAATTTGTTAAATGAGAAAATGGAGTCTATAATTGGATACTCAGATGCTCTAGAAAATAATGGGAATTGTACTGGAAGTTTTACCATTGCTTAAAGCTTTATAGGCATGCTCTGCTCAGATACTTTGACAAGGCTATGGGAATAAGAGGATAGTGGAGATGTCAGGTTTTGCCTTTTATTGTTTCTTACAATTAAAATACTGGGTGTGTGCTCTTAGAAAACCTCTGAGAGATTACTTCCTTGAGTTTTGTATTCTCAGCTTTTAGCTACAGTCTATTAATCTTGATTCTAAATTCAGACACAGCTTCCGGCTGGAATCATGATCCTTGAAGGGAAAGAATAGAACTGAAATCACTCAGAAAGATGTATGTGATTAGCTGCCTGCTTTGTGTTTCACCAATGTGGGACTGAGACTTAATGTAATTCCAAGAGTTCCTTTTATCAGATTTTAATTCTGGTGCAATTTGAGCAGTTTTAATTACTCTGAGAGAATTCTACTTAATCTGGTGGCTTTATGCTAGAAGAAAAGAGTTGGTTTTTTGGTTTTGGTCTGTTTTGTTTTATTTTTTTTTCCTTTTTTATTTTTATTCCCCAAACAAGGGCATCGTTGAAGACTTCATTGACTTTTTATGTTATAAATTTTGTTATCATGGAATTGCTTTTCCTTGACTTCAGCAAATATTTATTTCTGGTGCTTGACATTTAATTACTGCTTTCCTCCGTTTGTTTCCTAAGGTAAATAGTATTTCAATCACTCGTGGGAAATTCTAACTAAAGTCATTACTGCTATGGTATGAACTCTTAAGTACTGAAATGACTCTTGAAAATGGTTTTTAGCAATTCAAATTGTTTACTTTTGTAAGAAGGCAAATGTTCGATATATATGATTGAAAGAAAAGAAAAGATTTTCCACTGCAATTGCTATGTATTCTGCAAAGGACCAAGACTGGATGTGGTTCATGCCATCTGCAACTGCCATGAAGCCTTATGACAGCCAAATAACATGAAAGCTAAATACATACTTCCATATTTTATTTTCACTTTGCTAGGAAAGAAACAGTATTTGTACCTTGAAATAGGCTTATTACTCCAGTGGAGATTTGGTCAATCTATAAACTATGCTAAATCATTTCCCAAAGAAGCTGTGTGAAACAGTAGGCATATAGAAATCAATGTTCTGTAGCGCTTCCTGTGTCCTAACTGGACACTTTTCTGAAATAGAGGTAGACCATTAATTTGCAACATCTAATCTTGCATTCAGTTACTATGGTACAGTCATTTTATTGTTTGGGTTTGTTTTTTTTACTTCTCTTCCTTTGCTTAGTTCCCTTTAATCTTCCGTTACAAGATCTGATAAATAGACTGCAGATCTGCCAACTCTTGTAGCTCGTCGGATCTACCATCAGAAGTTGGGAAGCTCCATACACTAGCTGGCTTTCCTTAGATATGGGTGAGTCCAGCCATGTCTACATTAACAAGTAAATTGGTGCAAGAGGAGATAGTTAAGTTAATTGAAGGATTTGATGCTGAGGCCTCTGCATTTATGTGATATGTGATTTTGAGGGTTTAGCTTTGTCCCCAAGAAAACTCTTCCTTAACCGTCCTGTGGTCTGAAGTTTCGCAAAGAGCAAGTCTTTGGTTGGTAACTTTGTGTCCTTAGTTGTGTTGGGCATGTGTGTGGTACTGCTTCCAGACTGGGGCTTCCAGTTTGATTTCATTTGAAGGGAAGCTAGCTTAAGCTCACAAAAAGTGCTCTAAAAAATGAACCAAAGTATGCAAATCTGGATGATAAGGGAATTCTCTTGCAAATCATGATATTGCTGCAAGCCAAAACAATAGTGTAGATACAGGCTTGCACTCCTTCCTTCCAAGTTAAAAAAAAAAAAGACTACTTCAGATAATATCTGTATATTTTTTTCCTTTGTAAAGATTGCACATTTTCAGCGGGGTAGAGAAGTGGATGAGAGATAAGGCATTTTTGGCAATACTAGATCTGTAATTCCATTTAGCTATGCATCTGTTCTCCTTTAACTAAATACCTTAAATTTACAGTTAATATTTTATTTTAATATTTTTACAATTCTACACTCATTTTGCTAAAGTTCCCTTGAATAGGGAATGGTCATGGCCGTTTACAGATTTATTAATAGTCGGAGCAGATTCTGAGATGGTGAATCTTGACCATCATTATTGATGTCTTTTGAAAGGTAAAAGAGTAAGCAGCACTCTATTGAGCATTGAATGTTTTCACAAAGTATGAATTTTGTATAGCATTTAAATCCTTTGTTTTCCTTCTGAAGACACGTTGAATGGTCACTTTAGAGAAATGGTGTTAAACAAGCATCCTTTGGAGCTCTTTACTAATTTTGTCCATTTTCAGAGATTTTATTTATTGGAATTAAGATTAACCAAAGCTAGTGAGATTGAGACGGGAGCTTGAAAAAAAATCTGATTCTAATTGCCACATTACATGCTTTTTCAAAGAACCTGGTATTCTTGCTGAATTGCCCCATAATTCTGATTTAGTCTTCATGTCATCACTTCTACCTGAGGGAGTGTGAGAACACAAATGACTGCCAAGAAGAGGTGGCACAGGCTGGTACTTGTTCACTTTAGCACTGATGTCATGAGGGCTGGCCAAAAGCAAAGAGATTTTTTCCAAGGTGTGACTTTTATGCTGGGGGTTGCATATAATTTCAAGCGTATTGTAATTAAGACCTTTATGTGCTTTGAAGTATTACAAACAGAACAATTGTTGCTTAGCTCTGCTATCCTTGTGAGACATTTGTGGGTGTTTTTTTTCTAATAGTGTTACTACCACATTTACCTATTTGGTTGTCACTGTTTATATCCAAAGGCAAATTCTTCTCTGTATCTCTCCAAAGCAGGAAGTTCTTTTTTAGAAGAACAAAAGATAATAATAAATTATATATACATACTATATA
>NW_010158815.1:0-6262 GCF_000695765.1 Mesitornis unicolor | reverse complement strand
CGGGCGGGTCGTCCCCCAGCGTAGGGAGAGCTCTAGGAGCTGGGCAGGGCCGTGCCGCTCCTGCCGGGGGACCCTGCCCCGCAATCAGATCTAGCGTCCCCTCCCTTTGTGCCCTTCTCTTTCACAGGAGCAGTGCGCAGGAAGCAACTCGGCAAACCACGGCGGTAACATGAAACCAACATGGTGAGAAAGCTTGTGGGGCTGGGGGCCCTTCCTGCATCCCAGCTGCCAGCCCTGCAGAGGAGGGGGTGTGGGCAGGCTCTGGTAGTGCTGGCTGCCCCCATGGTTACCAGAAGATGCCTGGCAGTCTCTGGAGGGGGATGTGGTCATGGGTCTGCAGACCAGGGACATAACCAACAGGCTAACCTCACCTGGGGTTTCCAGGCAGGACTAAGATTAGGAGAGGTGGTACTGACCTCTGTTCGGTTCAGCTGCTCTGAATTTAAACTGGTGCCAGGCTCAGTGTCCCTCCATCTTAAAGCTCTGAATCAGCAGGGCCCCATTTTTCTTTCTAGCAGTATGCTTTGGTATGTGCTGCCTTTCTCATTTCAGCCTCTTCTGCTGTGTTTCTGCTGTATTTGCTTTTCCTGCCTTCAGGTTCACCTGGCTTAACTTGATATTTAGAGCTTCCAAAGCTTGAATTCTAAGATTGGCCTTTGCTGATGTGGGCTTGGGTCTCGGTTCATTCTTAGTGTGCTGTTTCTGTAGTCAGTGTGAACTTAGTTGGTAACTTGTCTCACAAAATAACTTACCATAATGTCTTATGCAAGTCTCTGTGCCGAGCCGTCACCTGCAGCTGACACCTATGTGCCTGTGGTCAGATTTCCCATGTGGTAAAATCCTGTCGTCTTGTTATGTGTCACTGAACTAAGACTTTGATTTCCCTTTCACAGAAATTCTGTCAGGAGCTTGGGAGTGTTTTAGAATTAGAGATGTGTGTTATTAGATGTCGCCAAAATCCCAAATAGGTCTGTTGGGGACATCCTGATATTCTGTGTACAGTTCCTTGTTACTGAGAGTGAGAAGTAGCTTGTTTTGTGGCCAGGTTAGTGTAGCACTGACCTAAGGTAAGTGCTTTGTTCTGGAGCTGCAAGGTAAGCAGGACATTTTGGAAAGATTAAGTGTGAACTTTGTATATAGCAGGATAACTTTAGGTTGCTGTTTCAGCTGCATAAAACTCTTGTTTTGTCAATGTTTTGAATTGTCCTGGTGCAGATTTTTCTTCTGATAGCATTAGAAAGTGTTTCTTACCCTCCACAGCTTTTTCGGTGCAACCGTTTCCTGGTGCGTGGATGAACAGCCTATGCCATCCTGGTTACAGCCAGTTAGGCAGATCTGAAGTGTCCTTCTCACGGTGTTGCCTTTGTTTCCTGTCTAATGAGGACATCTGGGAGAGCAGGGGAAGTGATCCCTGGTTCCTTGAGCGGGAAGTTGATGTTTATATGGTCATTGCCATAGGAATCTCTGGCCTTAGGGGAGGAAAGAGTAGGAGATGCTGCTGGGAGGGCCCTCTTCTGAGCAGTGCCTGTGTCTTCCCAAGTTAGTTTCTACTGTGGTTATCTGGTAGGCACCTTGTAGCAGTTTTGCATGTTTCTTATGTAGAAACAGAGCAAGTGAGCACAAATCACTGTTGAGATGAGAAAGGAGACAGTTTCTAGGATCAGCTTCCAGTCACCAGCAGTTTTGGTTGTGCCACATCCTGTGTGTAGCTTCACAATCACTTTAAGCTCATTTAAGTACAGACTGCAGTCAACTTGAGCTTCTGGCCCTGCCACTGGTGCCAGCTGGAGCGTTTGTGCAGGTGGGAGTCAGAGTTCCCTGATTTATGAACGGATCAAACTGAAGACACTGATTTGTTTTTTGCCTCCTGAGCTTACATGATTTTGCTGGTGCAAGGGCAGTGGTGCAGTGTGGGGCTGCTGGTGGAATGGAGTCCTGTTTGTGTTCAGGGTAACTGTAAGGCAGTGCCACTATGCATTTTTTATATACTTAGTTACATAAAAATACAATTTTACGATACGTATTTACATAGATTTAAAAGTTAAACAGAGTGGGAGTGCCTGTCCTTCTTTCCTGCTATTTTTGTGAATAGAATCATTGTGTGCTGCATCATCAGGATGACAGCACTGGACATACCCTTATAAAAATATTCTGGAAAGCAAAATTAGATGTGCTTTGGGATCCCCTCTCATGGCAGGTTGTGCAAGTCAACTGGCTTGGGAGTTCTTGTGTCTTGCATTGCATGCAGTGAGAAGTCAAGGTTAGAACAGCAATCACTCGGAGGTCGAAAAATGTCCGAGATGAAGCAGTACCTGCACCCTTAATCAGTTAATTAACCTTCTGAACCAGCATTATGATTTCTTCTTAATCACCTGGTTGCATGCTATTCTTGTCCTCTCTGAGCTGCTCAGTTTGTTTCTTCTTTCCTGTCCTCCCCCACATGTGGACCTTACCAGTTTTGGGTAAAGTTATCAAACTCTGAAAGTGTGACCTTGTCGAGCTTGACTACTGCGAGGTGATGAGCCCTGTGCAAGCTTGGAGCTGTTTCTTGCAGGACATGGTCTCTACGGTTCAGTGGGTCACCAAATGTTCGTAAAAAGCTTTGATCACTTGTCTTGGATTTCAGTTTTTAGTTGAATTCTCTGGGTCTAGAGGTTGTGGTGGATCTGGTGAGTTCTGACTGGCACGCTGGGGCATGGGGTAGCACTGGTTTGTGGTTTCCATTGGAATAAGAAGTGTGGGTGGTAGGTTTGAAGTTGGATGTTCACAGCCTGTGCTTTAGTAGGAGGTATGCTGCTTCCATCTGTGTTTGAAATGCAGGTACTGAAGGCCCAGAAGATCTGACAGAGGCCTCATTTGGGTCTTTACTCAGGCATTGTGTTGGAAGCCATGCACTTCACTTGCTGCTGTTGGGCTCCCCCCAGTCTGCCCATCGGGATTTAACTGTGTTTGGGACATGTGCATCATGGTTGGGTGTTGATGCTGGGATTTTTAGTCTCAGAAGTTTGTATTGCCAGAAAACCACGGCCTGATTTGTTTACCAGTTTAGGTTTGAACTTGACTTGCAGAGTTTGTGTGTGGCAGCTCAGCAGAGCTGTGGCTCTGCGCTTGCTTGTTTATGTAATGTGGCTAAGGACAACTGCTTTGATTTCTGACTCCTCAGTCTTTGAGAAGGAAGGTATCAAAACCAAACCTAGTAAATACAAGGGGTCCCTAGTGAGCTCTGAAATGGGTGAGCTGGAGAAGAGGAGCGAAAGAAAAGAAAATGCAAAAGAAAGCCCTGCAAGAATCATGTCAAGTGTTTGTATTACTTGCCCTAAACTGAAAGAACCCTTCAGATGTATGGAGGAGCAGCTAGCAGTCTTCCTCTTTTATATTCCTGGTGTGACAGGAATGCAGAGCAGGATGCTGGCAAGTGTTTAATCTCAGGTTTGTTCCTGCTGTGGTAGGGGTGGAGGGGGAGGAAGAGGAAGCGTTTGTGCATGGCTGCTTAGTTTCTGTTTTGCAGGCATTGCCTGTATGCAGTGCTTGTGCTGTTCTGATGTGGCAGCAGCTGTTATTTTTGGCTTTCCCAGTGTGCTCTTCGGGTAGATGTACTTCCTAATGGATGCAGTTATCTTAATTGGCATGTTGGGTGCCTCTGCTTCTTATGTAGTCCCCATCAGTGCAAACTACTCTGTAGACAGTGCTAAGGAGCAAGTCATTCACCTTCATTTATTTCTGTAGGCTCATCTGTAGGCATTTTGAGTGACATTAACTGTGTGTAAAAAAACAAGCTGCTTTAAGCTTTCTTTTATTTTGCATAACCCCTGTCAGTGTGGGGTCGATTTCATTCACAAAAATGATTTTATCCCCTTCTCTGTTATTACAGAAGCTCTGTTATTATAGGGTGCCTCTCCATCTGTGTAAGAGCGACGGTGGTTAACATTGGTGCAGTGTTTCTGTTCAAAAATAACACGGGCATAGCTGTCATAGTTACATTAGTAGAAGATGTGTGTCAACCAGATCTGATAAAAGCACTAAAAACTTATGAGATGTGGCGTGCCTCTCCTGCTAGGACGTTACTACACGTGGTTGAGAGCTCCGATAGATAAGCTGTCTCTGATTTAGCTTTTGTAGTTAGGGAGGTTATCTCCTCCACCAGCTGTCCTGCTTCTTTGTCAAATGCTACCCCTCTTCTATTAGGGTCTGCAGCAGTGTCTGTTCAGCTGCCACAGTTTAATATATAATGCTTAACCTTTCATCATTTATACCCATCAGTGTCTTGTGAACCAGGCCTGCTAAAGAACAGGCACGCGTCCTGCTTTGCTCCACCTGCTGGTTGGTAATCTTCTGCTGAGGGGTGGAGGAGGCAGTCAGGGGCAGTGGTCCCCTCAGCTCCAATGAGGAGCTTCTGTAAGAGCCCACAGTAATAAGTGAGAGAATTCGCACCCTGAAAGGAGCTTGCTGCGAATTGTGGTCCCAGGGAAAGCATGCTCTCATGTTCTGAATTGATGAGCAAGTAGGGATCTAAATTAAAGCTAACTTAGCACTTGCTAACTCGTTTCCATACAACATCTTCCAGGCTGACTTGCTTCTGTCTTCCTCTTCCCTGTTGATTGTGAGAGGTTGGCTCCATATTCCAGTGACTTCTCAACAGAGAGAGCTTGGGTGACACCTCAAAGGTAACTTCTTTCTGTTTTGCCTGGAGTACATATGCAGCCACCTTAAATATCATGGAAAGAGAAATAGGCTGCTTGCTTTTTACCTCTCACTTTGTAGTTTTAGCCTTCAGGTAAGTATATATAGATATAGTTTGTGGGAGGTATGCACTCATCTTTGGAGGATACTACAGGAACACCCAGGGGCCTGCAGAACAGAGTGAAAAGCTCAGTCCTGTTTTATCTTAGTTAACTTATAATCAAACCAGCATCAATTATTTGTAATAAGAATTAACCTGCCAAGATTTGGAGGCTAACTCTCATGCTCTAGTGGTTCTGGCCATTCAGGTGGCTGGATTATCTTATAATGACTTCAGAACTCTATCGTTGTCTGGTGTGTTTTGTTTTGCTTGCTTTCTATTCTGAGATTAGTTTGCTGAAAGATGATAGGCTGGCTTGACAGGCTTCCAGACTGAAAGGGATTACTTTGTGCTCTTCTGTATTTGGAAGAAAGTCTGGCATACCTGTTTTGCCTCAGTTCTTGACCAACACAGCTAGGACTCAATAGTAGTACCTGTGTTATAAACATTTGTTTGCCAGCAGGCTCTAGTGACCTCATTTTATTGAGACCACATGTTTAATAGCGGCTGTGTCACACAGTTCACCTTTCTGACCAGTGGTCTTTGCTAGTGTGAAGTGCAGCTCCCTTCCTGGGGTAGAGAGAAGAGAGATGCAGTGCCTTCTCTGCAGGGGATGCTCCTGTGTCTTTGTTGCAGCTGACTTCAATCTAAAGGTGAACTATTGTATAGCTCATGTTCTGCTGTGACATTTCTTTTATTTAATTTTTTTCACTCTGTAGTTCTAAGCTGAGCTGCATTTTCCCCTTTTTTTCCGGGGGTAGAGAGAAGAGACATGCAGTGCCTTCTCTGCAGGGGATGCTCCTGTGTCTTTGTTGCAGCTGACTTCAATCTAAAGGTGAACTATTGTATAGCTCATATGTTCTGCTGTGACATTTCTTTTATTTCATTTTTTTCCCTCTGTAGTTCTAAGCTGAGCTGCATTTTCCCCTTTTTTTTAAACTGCTAGAGTGGGTGTATGCAGCACATCATGCAATCTCTAATTGGGATTAGCGCTGTCCACTGTTGGTATCAGAGTATTGTCAAACGTGTCAGAAAGCGAGCTGAGAAATCTTGGAAAGATGCAAGAAGCCAAGGCTGGCTGTTTGTTCTGTGTCCTTTGACAGTACCGTCTAAGCAGCTTAAGCATGTGTGGGGACGCAGTCGTGATCTCATTACAGCTAACTATAGGCGATAAGCAGCTTCGAGCACCAAAATCAGTGCACCAGTGAAGGCAGCGAGTTATTTAAAGCAGGAAGGATTTGGGACAGAAGTCTAGGGGGCTACGTAGTCTTATGTCTTAGTCTGTGGCTGAATCAGACCAAAGAATGACTTCAGTGCAAATGTTGGAGCTATTGCAGCAGGTGAGGATTGTGCTCTTGTGTTGGTTTGAGCACTGCTGTGGATTGTGAGTAAAACTGGTGAAGTCCTGGAGCTTTGGGAGGCCCTCACAACACTTAGTGCCTAGAGGAAGGTGCATTTCATTTTCCCAAGGTGTGCTCAGTG
>NW_010158814.1:0-10123 GCF_000695765.1 Mesitornis unicolor | reverse complement strand
CCCTTCCAACTCCTAAGATCCTGTGATTCTGAAAAATACTTTCACAGGATGGTAGCTCTCTTTTGTCCAGAAAAATGTAACAGCTAAAATTACCAAGGTCTCATTTCTGTGGGTTTTTGTTCTCATCCCTGATTAGGGCTCTGGAATGAACTTTCTGATTCTGAAATAGCATTCAGTGTTGTGGCTAATATGTAATTGGGATAATAACAAATAACTTCCATGCCCTCCCTTGCAGTAGTCAGCTTGCACTCTCTACTGCTGCTCACAAACTGAATGCCAAGCCTCCAAAACACCTTCATCCATCAATGTCCTCACTCTCCAGGTTTTACAAGCACTCTAAGGTTGAAGAAAATATTCTCTGCAGGTACTGGGAGTAGTTCAACATCACAGCAAGAACAAAAATGTGTACAGCAATGAGCTTCTCTGCTGGAAAACAGTTTGCAAGAGTGATGTCTCATTTCATTCTTTTAAACTGGAAAAGACACTGCCCTAATTTATTATATGTGTGGTTTTATTTATTTTTTCTTTCAGTAAAATCTTTCCTTAAGTTTACTTCACATGTAAAGGTGCAGCAGTAGAAAATATTTGAAATGCATACAGAAAAGGTTCTCAGTTGTAGCATAGCAGCTTCAGGTTAGTGATGTTTTTCTTTGCCTGCATCATCTTTCTGAATTGGGAATTGCTTGCTACAGGCATCCCTTTAAAATCCGAGAGGCTATTTTCAGAGCCAATTTGCAGTTCCAGGGAAGTCTTTGAGTCAATCAGCATTGTTCAGATCAGTGCTGTGTATAGTTCAGTCATTCCACAAAACATTGGTTACTGAGGTGACTACATATGTCATATGTCACATAAGGAAAAACTTTTTACATAAGGAAAAACTTTTTTACTCTAAGGGTGACAGAGCACAGGAACAGGCTGCCTAGAGAGGTTGTGGAATCTTCTTCTCTGGAGACATTCAAGACCCATCTGGACGTGTTCCTGTGTGACCTAATCTAGGTGATCCTGCTCTGGCAGCGGGGTTGGACTAGATGATCTTTCAAGGTCCCTTCCAACTCCTAATATTCTGTGATTCTGTGATATGTGTATATATATGCACACACACAAGCTAATGTTTTAATGTTTGTCCAATTTAAATGGCCACATGTTCAGACTCTGTTCTCAGTGGTGACAATGATTTCCTTAGCGATACCTAATCACTGAATAATGCAACAGCAGATTGATAATTTCTTTGTGTGTTTTTCATTTTACTATTTTATTGTACTAAGAGGAATTGGACAAAGCCATCTTGAAACAGCTTCCACTTTTGCGAGTTCTAGTTCTTCTGGGGAAATTCTAATAACCTTTAACCTGGATTCATAAACAAGGTAGAGCCAGCTGGTGGTCATGGACACTGAAAGAAGTCTTGGATGCATTGATCAAGAGGTGTGAGGAGGACATGTAGGAAAATTATGACCTTGGTTTTAAAGAGAACAGCTTGTTTAGGGTAGGTGAGATGATATGGGAGACTGCCCTAAAGTGCAACTTGTGAAGGGACCAATAAGAGGTGGTTTATTTTAAAGATAAACTCTTCAAAACCACAACAGTGTTCCTTTTTGATTACCCTTGTTTCTTATGTTTCTTATAGTTTTTTTTTATTTTAGGAAAGTAGTGCTTTCATGTCTCTAACTTCAAATGAATGTTGTATTACACAAGATAGATATTAATATTCTAAAATAATTTTAAAGTTCTGTTTACTATGATTACATGATGTCAAAGAAAATACTAGTACAATTACTTTTTTGTGCCGAGATTATAAATTATTCTTTATTACAACTTAAGCATATTATACATTTGCTTTTTTTTTCAGCTTTGCTATGTGCCAGTTCCAGAAATTTCAGAGGTGGGATTCTTGTCAAATTCAAAACAACTCCCACCAATACAGGACTGTTTGTGTGGTTCCCCCTTCAGTACTGATGCATAAATAAACCCACCCCTTTTATCTCTGCAAAGATGTTAACAGTCTAAGAATCATTTGAACTGCAATGGAGACTTTTTTTCCCTGACAAGTACATTAACACCATTTATAAACAGACACTTCAACATGCCAGACATGTATGGGGGACATAATGCCAGACAAGGACTCAAATGAAATTAGAGCTGCAGATTACTGAAAAGGAGACAATAATTCAATTTATATGATGTAAACAACATTCACACTACAGGTTTCTTAGTGAACCTGTGTATTGAAGATATTTACTGGGACTTATAATCCCATATTTGCATAACATTAAGGGCAAGAAGCCTAGAAATAGTGACACATTTATTTTCAAAAAGGATAAATACTTCTGCAAAGCATTTTGTTTAGAAAAATCTAGCTGTATAGGTTCTACTACTTCTTTCAATGTTTGTGCTGTCTATCCACTCCTTGTATTTTTTCCCTTTCAGAGTCTTCCTACTATTGATATTTTAGTTCACTATCCTTTATTCACTAAAAATCAAAATAGTTCAAGCATAGAAAGCTAAAGCTGCATGAAACATGACTGTTTTCAAACCCTGAGGTTATTGTATGATGAGAGATTCATCTGAAAAGAAAGATCAACAAATATTAGAATTTGCTTCAGGATAAAGTAACATTTGCTATCAATTAATAGCCTTTTGTTTGAAATGTTTGCATAGTTTTGCCTACAAGCCTAACTGCAGGATCCTGTAAGATGAGACAAAAGGACTACTTTTCCCTTCTAGGACAATTCAGAGCTGCTAAAAAGTCTAGTGCTATCTTCAGCAAAACAGCCGTCTCAGGTTATTCTCCTCCCCAGAAAGATGTGGAGGGACAGAAGCTCCAATGGCCCACCTACTGATTGGGTGCTTCCCCATGTTTAAATGTGGAGAGTCATGCCATTTCCAGTGTTGGATAGTCATTACCATCTGGCCACTTAACATACCATAATTTTATGAAGAGAGATACATACAAAAGAATACAGAAGAAATTAAAAGCAAGTTACAGTCCTTCTCACATGGTAAATACAGATACTGGTACAATTGTTTGCTTCTTTACAAACATCGAAACTGGAAAAGCACCAAGTCATATTTCCAGACGTAAAAGTCCATTGTATTCGCGCGGATGTATTATATGGCTCAGTCAAAGGACAGAAGTCTTTATACAGAATCAAGTGTCTGTAAAGAGTAACATAGACTTCAGCAAATAAGGAGCTGGAATAAGATACATTCAGACCTTTTACATAAAAATAGTAAGCTTATCCATTCTTTTATGGTTTTTGCCTTGCTTATGACACAAAGTAATTTAAATGCAAATGAGAGAAAACCAAGGGAAACTACATATAAAGACAGAAAAAGGAGTGTAAGAATTATATCACACTGATATTTTAAAAGCAAACCCTGGAGCACCTCTTATAAAACAATTTGTATAGACTTACAGATCTCAAGTATTGTAGAACCAACAATCACTATACTTTCCTTATTTGCTTTGCTCTTTCCACCATTATAGCTATTTTTTTTTCTTTCTTACTTAGTGTTAAAAATAGAAACAAAGCACACTGTCTGTTAAACTTTGGCCACCACTAGGCATCTCCTTTATATTTCCTGCCATAATACTCTGAAGTTTGTCAGACTGAGTCAGGATTATCTGCTCACTGATACACTTCAGTGCTTTTTTGACATGAGACATTACAGTAATTTCCTCAAACTTTTAAGGATTGTGCTACCCCTTGGTATTATGCCATTACATTTAACCATGTCGTTATTCTATTCATAATATTATGATAAATTACCGCACATGGAATTCCAAACAAGAATATAGTGTTTTTATTATATTTTCCCTTAAGTTTCTGTCCCTCATGTGCATTCATACACCAAAATATCTGCTTTACAGAAGAGAGTAGGGTTGATTTTATCCAGACTTCATTTCACCTGAAATGCTGCTATGGCAAAAGCAGTTTTCATTCTCATGCTCCCCTGGTGAAACACCACTGACAAGATTTGCTTCAGTCTGAAGTCAGTGTGTGGACTAAAGCTCTTGATTCATAGATACTAAACTAGCAGTAAGAAGCATGTATTTAAACTGCTCTAGAAAACACTGGAGTTACCAGGGTTTATGATGTAATCCCAGAGAGGAGCCTGAGGAAGGAGTCAGAGGGAGCTGTGATTTTCCTAACATGAGAGCTCTGGAAGACTGGAAGGTGGCTGCATCCCCAGGCAGGTGCCAGGGGACATGGAGGTGGGAACTGAGTCTTAGCAGATGACTAAGGACGGCCAGAGGCAAATCAGAGAATCATGGTGTAGTTTGGGTTTCTCATCTGCCTCCAGTTTATCTCTTCTGACTGACTGTGTGGACAAGACAGCTTGTAACAGCATGAGAGTCTGACTGCACAAAGGAGCAGCAGATACCACTGCTCAACCTCTCCTTGCTGGATGTAGCAGCAGCTTCTTCACAGCAAAAGCACAGGACTAGAAAGGCTTGCCCCAGCTAAACTGCACCCAGGCCAGCTGTACAATCAAGCCAAGACCACTGAATGGGAAGTGAAGGCCTGCCACATGCAAGAGGTCAGAACAAATTTCTATGAAAACAGTGTCTCAGAGACAGTGAGATCTGTTTCTGTGATCTGAGACAGCCCTGTGATCCCATTAAAATAATCTACAGCCTTGAAGGGACATCTACATCCACCACAGTTGGTCAGTGATATAATTTATCAAAAGGGAGGTCAAATGAGGGAAAGCTATTTGTTTTCACCACTACCATACTTCATCAAGAGCTGTTTACCACTTAGAAGCTATTGACTTGTACATTTAAAAGAGTGTACACCCTAAATATTGCTATACTTGCAAACAGCAAATAAATACAGTATTGAAATCTTTCTCAAGCAGGATACAATGCTCATTGCCTAAAGCAAAAAGGAATTAACCTCAACATGTAAATATAGTGACTAGCAGCTGCCAGAACCAGGTTTTGTCATTGCAGAGTGTACATCTACTTGTATTTTTGTGTCCTAACAAGCTACAATGACAGCTAAAGTAGATTTTCAGAATGGCAAATACACAACTGTGTGTCTAATTTGCATGCAAAATTCTCATGGCATCATGTGCAAATATAGTAAATGAGCATACAAATTTGAGTATAAACACACTTATGGAAGTCTGACAAGCTGAGTGTCACAATTATATAAACATTTTTGTATCAGTCACTATTGCTGCAAGTAAAACACAGCATGAAATAAATAAGAAATTGGTTCTTTTCTCAATGATCAAATGGCTTTTTTGATGCTCTCATCTTTCAGGACAAAAAAATTCTATTTGCACAGAACAAGTTACTTAGTTGAAGATTTTCTATGCAAAGTACTCAGTCTTCTATATATGCTGTGTTTATAAGTAATTAAAAAGTTTCTTTTTCAGAAATGTGGATTGTGAATTCTAAACTTATTAAGACTGGTCAGGAATTAATTTGCATAGTCTGTTATAATTCTTACATATTCAAAAAAAACCTCAGAAATTATTCAGGAAAAATACTGTTTTATCTGAATCAAAATGTTTTCACCAATACTGTTGTTCAGATATATGGTATTACTGTCAAATTTCAACATGGCAAATAACTTAATAACAAATTTTATACATATTTTTTCTTTTGAGAATTTTTTTGTTTTTTTAATGAATTCAGAATTTTCTATAATGAGACCTTAATTATAATAAACTCAACTGCACCATTAAAAACCTTTGTGAGTTGTAGAGTGCTTGAATTACAGGTTAAAAAAAAAAAAGTAATTCTGAGATACTTTTTAAAAGTACATCTAGTTTTGACTTTCCATCTTTTCCTTTCATCTCTTCCCCCAAAACATTTACTTGTTGCAATTTAAACAGAATCTGTCTAGTTTCATTTGAATGACTAGGTTAAGATAGTTTTAGATGCTAACGGGAGATAACATAAGCAAATATAAAGAGTTTTCACTCCCACTTTCATGCAGTATTATGTGAGTAATATTACTTTACGTTCTAATTTTGACCATTATTTAAAACTGTTTAATTTCCACTAATCTTTATTTCAAATCTTAATGAATAATTCAATTTGACTTAAAAAATAACAAAATCACTTGAATAAAAAGCATGTGAATGTTCTTAGTTTTAAATCTTTAATCATATAAAAGGAATTGGAGGAGGGTGTTGAGGTTTTTTGAATTGAGGTCAAAGAAAACAATGAAAATACAGATTAACCCAAATATCTTTTAAAAAAACTCACCTTTCATCTGAACCTTAACAAAATATACTCTGTGTAAAACTAAAGAGCCAAAAGCTAAGATGTAGAAAAGAGATTCCAAATATTATGTATTTCTACATGCAATTTTTAGGTACATCGTCCCTGGTGAAAAATTTAATTACCTGGATTTTTTATTTTTACCCTCATCATCAAAGCAATTCATGCTTTAGATGCAAGCCAGGACAGTGTCTTTCCATATACACAGAAGGCAGCAAACACAGATTCAGTTCTCTTCTCTGATGCTTAATAAAGGTCATACTTCTTAATAAAGGTATCAGCCTGCAGTATATTGTACACAAGATTAAGAAGGAGCCTGGCAGTCTGAACAACTGGACCAAAACAGAGAGCATATACAAGAAATTGCTTTGCACTATTCTAATTGCATGGGGTAATTAGAGTATTCATTTGAAGACACCGTATTTTATTTCATGCTTTTAAAACACTAGATTCTTCCTCATGACTAAGCTGGATTTGTTAAATGTTAGACTTCATCACCATTATTAGCCATGCTTAAAATAGTGTAAGACAAAGCTGAATTTTGTTAGGAGCAAATTACTGTGGTTCATGGTTTCAAGCCTCTGTACTGGGTCTGGCTGGAATGAAATTAAGATATTAACTTTATTCATAGCAGCCCATATAGTGCTGTGCTTTGATTTTGTAGCTTAAACAGTCTTGCTATCATACCAGTGTTTTGCCTCTCCTGAAAAGGGCTCACACAGCATCAAGTCTTTTTCTCCTCCCTTCCCCGCAGAAGTCAACAGACTAGGGGTCAGCAAGAGGCTGGCTGACCCCAGCTGACCAAAGAAACATTCATACCATATGATGTTGTAGTCACCAATAAAATCTCAGGGAAAGGAGAAGAAAGGACAGTCAGAGTTACAGTGTCTGTCTTTCCAAGCAGTTGATATTTGTGCTGAGGTCCTGCTTTCCAAGAAGCGGCTGGACATCTGCCCGCTGGTGGGAAGTGGTAGATGAATTTCTCCTTTTGGTTTGGTTGCACATGTAGCTCTTGCTTTTCTTATTAAACTGTCATTGTCTTGATCCACTTTTGTTCTATTTTTCTCCCTATGCTCCAGGAGAAAGGAGTGAGGAAGAGGCTAGGTGGGTGTCTGGATGCTGGTTGTTGCCAGCTCACCACTGCATCAGTACTAGGCTGGGCTCACATGACGGTACTTGAGGTGGATGCCATTTCTCTCTGTACAGACAAGAGTATAGCAATTCCAGGCATGTCAAGAAGTAGAATGTGAGTGTCTCCTGTTTAAGTTCAAATGTGGATTTAACGATCCTGGAATTCAGCAGCTGGATGAAGAAGATTGTCGCAGTAGGGACGGACAAAGCGACAAGACAACCAGTGTTGGCGTAGCTCAAAAAGCCTTTGTTTTTTTTCCTCATCTATTTATACTCTCTTTCCCCAGATGTGTCTTCTTCTCATTGGTTCAAAGTTATTATGTTTCTTTTTTATTGGATTTATTGGATTTTTTTTCGACAAACTTGTTTACCTTGCAGCTCTTCTTGTTCACCTTGCAGCTCTTCTTGTTCTTGTTTATTCTCTCAAGGGTAGACTGTAATCTTCTCAAGGTCTAAGTCACTCTGTCCAAGGGCCTCAGTCCAGCTGAGGTGCCCCACAATTCCTCCTGTTTATATGTTTGCTACAAAAATTGCCTGTGTTGCCTTTTGCAGCGCCCTTTGCATCAGGGACAGTAAACATGGCAACATCAATAACACATCTACAACAATCAGTATCAAAAATCCAGTCTTGATCAATGATAAAACCCAACCAGACAATCCCCATCCATTAAAAAGGTTATTTAACCAATTCCACCCATCATCAACCTGAAGTTTCTTCACTCCTTCCTTTAGCATCCGAATACTCTTATGAATTGACTCTGAATGGTCTGACAAATTCATACAACACATTCCTTCAAAATCTTCACATCCATGCCCTTGTGCTAACAACAAAAAATCTTTAGCAGCTCTATTTTGCAATGTAGCATATCTAACTGAATTTACGTCTAATAACAGTCCACTTAAAGTCATTGAGGTCAAATTGCTCTGTTTTGCTAACCAACACCCCAGCTTGTTGAGGGTGGTTAGCGCCTGAGCAGCTGCCACCCCAGGAGCAAAGATATATGTGGCTATGGTTTCACTCGGACCCAAAAAGTTCAGATTGTCCTTACAATCACTTTTATATGCATGAACAGTTCGCCTATTACATAATCAACTGCGAAAGCCATCATGATGTCATGGGGCGTCAGCAATGTTAAGCAGCCCAAACTGCAGGGTCCTCGTTTGAGATGTGAAAGGATACCAGGCCATGCTCTATCTCCACAACCAGAAACACTCCAGGGGGCAGGCTAATTGGACAGTTGCTAGATTGTGAAGCACTCTTTGGATTAGAATTTACCCATTGTCTCATTGTCTGATTTTTCCCTAAATAATTAAAATATAAACAATAATCCATTTTTACAGATCCCAACAACTCCAGCTCCCGTGGTTCAAGGTCACTTTGGCTTAAATATGGAATCCAGCCATCCCAATTATCAATCACTCTTGAACCATTGGCTATGGCCTGCTGAGCTGTAGGCACAGGCCAGTTGTCCAACACTTGACCCACCAAACATGTTGAAAATGGATTACCAGGTGAGGCAGTAGATAAACAAATAGAATCCTGCCCTGTCTTGTTGGTTAGGGTGATCCACACGTTCTGCTTTGGCTGTGAAATTAACCATCCATCACTGGCATGCACCAGACATTCATTTATGTTACACTCCTTGAGGGGCTCATCACTCCAGACCTTGCAGTCTCTCTGCTGGTTACACACTTTATTGACATCTATACATTCTCCACTTCTGCACTTGAATAACATTGTTACAAGTTGCTTCATCAGTGCCATCCAGACAGTCTCTCACACTGTTGCACTGCCTTCTCCCATGGTTGCAGTTCCCATCTTCACATCTGAACTGGTCTGGTCTGCAGGTCCAAGAAGGGCAGTTGATTTCATCACTGCCATCCTTGCAGTCAGGATCTCCATCACAGGGTCGCTTTTTGTGGATACGTTCACCTGAGCAGCATTGCACCTCGCTGGTAGAGCACTTTACAGGAGGTACAGGCTGGTGGCCACATTGCTTTAGGGACTCATCTGTGTGATCAGAGCAGTCAGCATCATCATCACACTCCCAGCTGATGGGGATGCAAGTGGAGCTCTTACACTGGAACTCATGGACTCCACAGGTAGGAGGTGCACACTCCAGCTCATCACTGCCATCGCTACAGTCATCTTGACCATTGCAGACAAAGCTCTTTGAAGTACACTGCCCATTGCTGCATGTGAACTCTGCCAGACTACAAGTCACATTGCCACAAATCTCTTCATCTTCTCCACTCTCACAGTCTTTTTCACCAGCATATTTCCAGGACACTGGGATACACTGGGTTGACTGAGGACCACAGCTGATTTCATTTACCCGGCATGTTCTCATGTGGCACACTTCAGCACTCTCATTAGACCCATCCTTTTAAAGAAAGAATGCCTTTTACCTTCCCAGGGGTCTTGCTTAGAGCTCTTTGGTCCGGGGATCAGAGGTTCTCCCCGAGAATCACTCAGTGCTGGCTGGAGGTCCTGCGATCCCATGGATCCATTGAGGTCCAAAAGCAGTGTCCCATCTGGGGTGTTAATAATGTAAGCTGCCCAAGGCTGCATGGCCCATCATTAAGTTTCAATGTTAGAGAAGGTGTAATTACACCAGGCTGTAGTGTTTCTATACACAGGCAAAGTAACATTTACATTCTGACCCTTTCAAGTGGTGCTATAGGTATAGTTAAACATCACACAAGCATCCATTGTGACTGATCCTAACAACTCCAACTCTTGATTCGGTTGTC
>NW_010158813.1:0-7559 GCF_000695765.1 Mesitornis unicolor | reverse complement strand
ATTTATATATGGATATATATTATATTATATATGTTATATCTATCTATCTTATTAATTAGGTTTCTCTTAATGAAGGGATCTGATTTGTTGCTCGGTATGCCAAGTCCTTGGAAGACAGTGTTTTTCCTGTCAAAGACTGTGTGTTACCAGCTGTGGCACGCCAGTAATAAGATAAACACACAAAATACACACATTTCTGTGTATATATCAACGTAAATCCACACCTGGTGAAAGGGAAGAGAAAGCCTTTGTCTGTCTATGTGTTTTCCAGAATTAGCAGTAAGTAAAAACATTAAAGGAAATGTTAGATTTGTGTAGGCATGGCTTTAGTAAAGACAAGTCTATGTTCTGCAAGTGTTGTGTTTGTAAAATTTATGAAGGAGCACTAAACTGCATTAGGGTAATTTATGGACCAAATAAATGTCAGTTGCTAAGGTAAACCGGTGTAGGAAACAGAGTAACTAGGATAAAAAAGTGAAGAACTGGAGTAAATTGTAAATGTTGTGAGAACAGCGGTCTAATTGTTTCTTTATATCCACCCAAGCAAGTATAAGTTCATTTACAATATATTTATTAACAGTCTCGGGCTAATAAAACAACACTTACAGAGCAATTTTGGACACTTTCCAGCTCTCTGTTTTGTGTGGCGACGTTAGGCCAGTGCTTTTTTTTTTTCTTTAATAAGTCAAAAAAAAAGGCATCTGTGTTCCCGGCCCCTTTATAAGGCTGTTAAGTTTGGCATTGCGGGGCGGTGTTTCTGCATTGTGCTCAATTAGCGCAGGCAAAGCAATTGGAGCAGCAGTTTCAGCAACGGACCTAATGACTGGAAACCACTGAGACCCTCATTCATCCCGCAGTTCTGGCTCCGTGGCTGCCAGCCACAGCGACTCCGGTGACTTCTGAAGCCTAATCCCGATCCGTGTTTCCGTGGCGCTCGCATTTTGGAAGCTGTGTTGGGGTCTGGCTGTTTATGATCCGGTGGTGCTGTGCCTCCTGGCTGTCCTATATTGTGGAAGTGAAAGCTTGGCGCATAGGAAGAAACTGAAAAAGCCCCTCTCTGTAGTAGGAGCCAGAATAATTAAAAATAAAATATTAAATGCCACCTTCTTTTATTGGGTTTTTGTGGTTCAGGACTGGGCTGGCCACTAAATGCTGGACAGACGCTCTCTATGAACCCCTCTCCCCTCCCCAGAAGGGGACGGGAAAGAAAATAAGGGAGAGCGACTTTATGGGTTGGAAAAGAAAACTAACAGATTTAATGAAACAATAATTCTAATACTACAGGATAATAATGTAAGTAGGGAAAATAATGGAACATATACAGATATGTACAAATATGTATACAAAACCAATATAAAATCCTCCCCCAATGACAATTATGTCACCAGAGGCTCTACGGAGCAGGGTTCTGGAAAAGCCCAGTCTGGACCCAGCAGCAGTGGGAACTGATGCAGGAACTGGATTCAGAAACACATGGATTGGGATCAGAGACTGACGAACCAGCAGGGTCTGCTTGGACTTAGGCCATTGCAGGAACAGAAAAGAGCAGAGGACTGAGAAAGGCAAGGGTCAAGACCCTTGTGGTCACTCAGCTTTATACTGAGTATGATGTGTGTGGGATGGAATACCTCACTGGTCAGTTTTAGATGATCTGTCCTGTCTGCTCCTCCCCGCAGGTGCAGATACAGCACCCATGGTGAGACAGTGGCCTTGCCATATTTCCGTAACATATAACCACTATCACTTGTAGCAGCACACACTGTCTGGAAAAACATGCCATTAGTTTCAGCAAGTACAGCCACTTAGAAGAGACTGAGCTGAAAAGTAAAATCACTGAATAGGAAATTAGTTCTGTTTAGCTCAAACCAGGACATGGGGGAGGGAAGGGCTGAAGGGTCTTTTTCAGTTATTAGGACTCTGGATCAATTTTTGTGGTAGGATTTACTTGCAGCTTGTACAAGCTGTTGTAATTTAATGGCTAGTTTGATGATGGAGCTTTCGCAGCTTGATGTCAAACCTTTCCAATTAGGCTTTTTTGGAGACTTCTGGTTGATAACTTATTTTTTACACAAGACTTAAACCAGATGAACATCTGCTGCTTCCTTTGATAAGACCCTGTTTGAGACCACAAACCCACACCTCACTACTTGCGTTGAAGCTGTTAATCCAGAGTCCTTTTTATTGGGTTGCCCAGAAAGTAATTATGTTTTTCTTTAGTAGATGGACATACATGTCTTGAAATGTATCTAAATCTAGTTGAAAATGCAAATTCATAATGTAACTTGACAGCTGACAGCTCAAGCTTGTTTTAGAAAAAGAAAGTGCACTGTTTCATTAACTATTAATTATTTGGCATTGAGTTTAAGATGGAAAATCAAAAGGAACATTTTCGTCATATTTCGTTATTTTGCAAATTTTGCGGTATTACAAAAAGGACAAAACGCTGAGCAAGCTCATAAGAAGTTATGTGATGTGTATGGTGAAGATGCCTTAAAACTACAGTGGTGTCAGAATTCGTTTGCTAAATTATAGTCTGAAAATTTTGATGCTGAAGATACTCCACGCTCAGGAAGGCCAGTTGAAGTTGATAACGACAAAATACAGGCAGTTGATCAAATCCAGTCAGTGTTTAATGACATGAGAGATTGCTGATAATCTTAACATATCAAAACCGAGCATTGAAAACCATTTAAAACAACTTGGATATGGTAGGAAGCTCGATATTTGGGTACCATGGGAGTGCAAAAGAAATTAATCTCACTAAGCACGTTGACATCTGCGATTCTCTTTGGAAATGTGAAGAAAATGATCCATTTTTGTAAGGTATGATAACAGATGATGAAGAAGGAGGTCTACAACAAGGATGAATGAAAAACATTATGGAGCAGGCGTGATGAACCAGCTCAAAGCATTTCCAAAGCGATATTCACCAAAGCAAGGTTTCTGCTCTCAGTCTAGTGGGATTTCAAAGGTGTTGTGTATTTTCATTGCTTCCAAGGAACCAAACTTAATTCGGACATGTATTGTCATCAACTGAATAAATTAAATGATGCCATCAAACAGAAGAGTCCAGAAGTGGTGAATCACAAAGGTGTTGTGTTTCTCCATGAGAACTCTGGACCACACACTGGTTTGGTCAGTCGTCAAAAATGGTTGCAGTTTGGATGGGATGTGTTACCACATCCACCACGTTCACCAGGCCTGGCACCATCAGGCTGCCATTTGTTTCGTGCTTTACAAAATGCCTTGAACAGTAGAGATGTTCCCTGCTGATGAGGATACCAAGTTGTTCTTGGAGCTGCTTTTTGCCAAAAAAGATAAGAACTTTTTTGAGTGCAGGATCATGGAGTTGCCTGAAAGGTGGCAAAAGGTTATTGAACAAAATGGACAAGATATTGTTGAATACAGTCTTTGATTCCCTTGAAAAATTCGCCTTTCATTTACCCAGAAAAAAATGCAATGGCTTTTTGGCCAACCCAATAAAATGGTGATTTATCCTTCCGTCTTTCTGCTGAGTGAAGGAGCCAGCTGCTCTCAGGAAACATTCTCATACTAGTACTTGTGTTAGAGAAAACTTTTAATTATGCAACTTCTTTAAATGGCAGCAGAGCCCATCAGATTTTGCAGCTTTATCACTAGGTTTTTCGGGTTTTTTAATATGATATCAATGAAGAAGTGAGACTTTTAACATCTGATACATGAGAGGGAAAAGCTTGTAGTGAAGACTTTGCCTGATCTGTGGTGGTTTAACCTGTGGTAGCTACTCTTAATGTTTGCAAAACAGATGCGTTGCTACTTCAGCTGTCTTATCATAGAATCACAGAATGTGTTGGGTTGGAAGAGACCTTTAAAGCTCATCCAGTCCAACCCCCCTGCAGTGAGCAGGGACATTGGTACCAGATCAGGTTGCTCACAGCCCAATCAAGCCTGACCTTGAATATCTCCAGGGATGGGGCCTGCACCACCTCTCTGGGCAACCTGTGCCAGTGTTCTACCACCTCATGGTGAAGAGCTTTTTGCTCATATCCAACCTAAATCTCCCCTTTTCTAGTTTAAAACCATCACCCCTTGTTCTATCACTACATGCCCTAGTGGACAGCTCTTCCCAGCTTTCTTATAGGCACCTTTCAGGTCCTGGAAGATCGCTATAACGTCCCCCTGGAGCCTTCTCTTCTCCAGGCTGAACAACCCCAACTCACTCAGCCAGTCTTTGTAGCAGAGCTGCTCCAGCCCTTGGATCATCTTTGTGGCCTCCTCCGGACCCGCTCCAGCACTTCAATGTCCTTTTTGTGTTGGGGACTCCAAAGCTGGACACAGCACTGCAGGTGAGGTCTGACCAGAGCAGAGCAGAGGGGCAGAATCCCCTCCCTGGCCCTGCTGGCCACACTTCTTGTGATGCAGCCCAGGCTGGGGTTGGTTTCTGGGCTGCAGATGCACATTGGTGGCTCATGCCCAGCTTCTCATCCACCAGTGCGCCCAAGTCCTTTTCCTCAGGGCTGCTTTCCAGCACAGCATCTACCAGTCTGTATTGGTAACAAGGATTGCCCTGACCCAGGTACAGGACCCTGCACTTGGCCTTTGTGAACCTCATGAGGTTCCCCTGGGCCCACTTCTCCGGCTTGTCCAGGTCCCTCTGGATGCCATCCCTTCCCTCTGGAACAAGTTTTGAAAGCTTTCTGAAATGTGAGCCAAGACAAGACTTTAAACAGGCTGATTTATGAGCCCATCTGATGTTTCTGCACTTAATCAGGATTAATTTTCTCATTTGATGGGCAACCCAGCATGTTTTAGGCTCTGTTGATTGCCTGCCACGGGCTCTACATTGTTTTTAGTATCGCTGCATTCCTTGTACAGTTCCTTCTTCTGTAAGTGTGATTTATGTACTTTTCCCCCAAGAGGCATGAGCTATTATTTGGCTGTGCTAACATACAGGATGTTCAAACGAACACGCTTATCCATGTGATCCAGCACAGTTTATATAACAGACCTAATGCATGTATTTGTTACCTTTGAACCATGCCAGGAATAACTGTACGTTTTGTTCTGGTCAAAAATCCTCTTGTTTTTTTGTATGCGGTTCAAGTGTTTGTTGGGAATCTTAAAATCTGTATTGTTTTTTAGCTTCCTTACATTTTTAACGTATAGAGAATGGGTTAATGTAGGGTGAGTGAAGTCTGATGAAAGGATTTTGGGGTTTGTCTGCCTCTGAGGTGCGGAGGAAGAATTGGAGCTTAAATTGAAATTGAAGTTGAAGCTGTCTCCTCATTGCTTTCCCAATATTCTGCTGCAGTGCTGCATCACTTGGAGTAGCTTTGGACTGTGCTGTGGTTTTGTCCTGGTTTGAGCTAAACAGAACTAATTTTCTATTCAGTGATTTTACTTTTCAGCTCAGTCTCTTCTAAGTGGCTGAACTTGCTGAAACCAGCAGCACGGTTTTTCAGACTGTGTGTACTGCTACAAGTGATAATCTCAAGGCCACTGTCTCATCATGGGTGCTGTGTCTGCATCTACAGGGGGAAGCCGACCCAAACCTGACCAACGAGGTATTCCATCCCACATACGGCATACTCGGTATAAAGCCCAGGGATCACCAGGGTCTCGACCCTTCCATCTTGGACCCTTCCTTCCCTCTCCACCCCTTCAGTGGCTGAAGTCTGAGCAGGCCCTGCTGGTTTGTGAGCCTCTGATCCTGATCCCTGTGTTCCTGCATCAGCTCCCACTGCTGCTGGGTCCAGACTGGGACTTTTCCAGTGCTCCCAGAGCCTCTGGTGACAGAATCGTCATTGGTGGAGGATTTTATATTGGTTTTGTACATATATTTGTACATATCTTTATGTATTTTATTATTTTCCTATTTACATTATTATTCTGTAGTATTAGTATTGTTGTTTTATTAAACCTGTTAGTTTTATTTTCCAACCTGTAAAGTCTCTCTCCCTTATTCTCTTTTCCATTCTGGGAAGGGCAGAGGGGTTAACAGAGAGCATCTGTGCAGGATTTAGTGGCCAGCCCAGCCATAAACCATGACAGGTTTCTGGATTTGGTAGATTTTCCAAATAAGTGTTTATTGAGTTTGTTTTTTTAATTGAGAATTTAATGGTGGTGTCCTTGTGTAGAGGAATTGTGTATTGTGTATAGGACAGGGTAACAAATTCAGATTAATAGTGCAGATTCATCATCAAGAAGACATTTATTCCAGAGAAGCATTTTATTTTAGAATAATTTAATTAGCATGCTAAGTATGAGATCTTTCGAAATGCCATGTTTTGGCCGTAACATTTCTTCTATTTAAGTATGTTGTAAAATTTCTATTAACTTTAGTGTGCAAAGTCCTTGTTTCTTAACCAGGCTTTGGGTTTTTTTTGGTGGGGGTTTTTTTGGTAATGTTGATGCAGTTTGATCATTGATGAATTTATTACGTTTTACTGCAGGAAACTGAATCTTTGATATCATTGTCACTGAAAATAAGAAGTAAATTTAAGGTTAAATGTTCCTCTAATGACCACATTTGTACTTAAATTTAAGTTCTTGTTTAAAAGATGGCACTGGTGGAAATCTGTGCTTAACAGTTTTTCTAAGTAGTTTGTATTTCGTTTGAGTTTTATTGTAGTTTTTTATTTACTCTGGATTCCGAAAG
This sequence comes from Mesitornis unicolor, assembly GCF_000695765.1. Taxonomy (NCBI): domain Eukaryota; kingdom Metazoa; phylum Chordata; class Aves; order Mesitornithiformes; family Mesitornithidae; genus Mesitornis; species Mesitornis unicolor. The sequence continues at coordinate 922 of NW_010158813.1, read as the reverse complement.
CGAGTCTTACTGATTTCATGGTTTTTCTCTAACGTGATGCTTCAGGCTTAAGGTTACATCTCTTTCCATGTAATAAGATCTGAGAATAATACACTTATGAATAACAACACTGAATAATAAAGTTCTCCATGTTATCATGAGAGGAATTAAATTTGGAGTGCAAAATACTACCTTACAGTCAGATTGTTCATTTATATGTGTGAGAAGGTTATTTTTAAAAACAAGCCAAGGAGAAAGATTGTTTTCACTCCAAAGTGAGCATCATGTTTCTTCTAAATTATATTAAATTTTAAACTTTAATTACAGAATCATAGAATCATAGAATCATTGACTCACAGGATGTGTTGGGTTGGAAGGGACCTTTAAAGCTCATCCAGTCCAACCCCTGCACTCAGCAGGGACATTGGCACCAGATCAGGTTGCTCACAGCCCCATCAAGCCTGACCTTGAATATCTCCAGCAACTTCCCTGGGCAACCTGTGCCTGTGTCTCACCATCCTCACAGTCAAGAATTTCTTCCTAATATCCAGTCTAAATCTACTCTCTTTCCGTTTGAAAACATTCCCCCTCATCCTATCGCTACCTGACCTTGTAAAAAGTCCCTTCCTAGCTTTCCTATAGGGCCCCTTCAGGAACCGGAAGACTGCAAGGAGGTCTGCCTGCAGCCTTCTCTTCTCCAGGCTGAACAGCCCCAACTCTCTCAGCCTTCATAGGGGAGGTGCTCCAGCCCTTGGATCACCTTTGTGGCCTCCTCTGGACCTGCTCCAGCACTTCAGTGTTTTTTCTGTTGGGGACTCCAAAGCTGGACGCAGTAGGATATCAGTAGTTGCACTAATGAGGTGCTCGTTTAACTTCATTTTAATCGGATGCGTCAAATGATCTTGAACGATGTAATCACAGAATCCCAGAATATGAGGAGTTG
>NW_010158812.1:25775-43976 GCF_000695765.1 Mesitornis unicolor | reverse complement strand
AGGTGTTCCATCACCTTCCCAGGGATGGGAAGGATTAGTTTCTGTTTTCCTCATTTTGCTGGAATTAAATTGCAGTTGCTGACAGACTACAAGTCAACTGTCACTTTCCAGTGAAGAGGAGATACACCACATGTCCTTTGCAACCATCACTGACAGGCAAGAAACACAGCTACTGATACCTTCCATCATCAGCATCTTGGGTTTTAGTAAACTCTCTCCTAAAGTCAGTCACTATTCAAACAGCCACACAAGGAAGGCGAAAGTTGACAGGAAAGGCTTCAATTAGCTTATTTCTACATTCACATTTGGCATTAACCTTTAATAAACAAAAAAATAAAAACATCTGAACCATCCAGGAATTAAAGGTTATCGAATAGGTTGACCCCATTTGCTACTATTGTAATAGGCAGCTATTTTTACCATGCATATTCCTTATCTTCTTTTCTCAGCCATTAATGCACAATCAGATCAGTTGAGTTAAAATTGCTTTCAACCTGATATGGTAGTAATTACATGAATGACATTTCAGGCCTCATTTGAAACTTGGAGGCTGAGGTGGGAGACAGAAATACATCAGATTTCCTATTCATTTTCATAATTTTCAATTTTTGTTCCCATCTCTTATAACTGATAGCTTATAAGGATCTTTTCTTGTTACACTGTTATGGGTCTCCATTACCAAACTGAATCAGCAACTAATTTGTTTCTTCTTCATCTGGTATTTTGAGATTAGGCATTTTGAATTCTTATTGTAAATAACACAGAAGATATTACACTCTCGAAACCAACATGCTGCTGTTTTTCTCATGCTTTAATTTAGCTGTCTGAAGCAGTCACCCTTCTCTGCTGTAATTGTGAGAATGACAGAGATTTCCTGAAGTAGGCATTTGGCAAATATTCCAGAAAGAACCTAGTCTTTAGTTACAGGTTAATGATTTATTAATAGTGTTTATTTAGAACTGCCAGTCACTATGACTGTAGGAATTAAATAAATCAGAGCTGTGCACCTTTTGTATCCAAACTAAAATCAGATGTCTTAATTGCTTGACAGACAGAAGTCCTTCCTGAAAGATTTTATTCTGACGCAAGCAATATGTAGCTGGTCCAGTTACAGGAGAGAATATGATGTTACCGATGTCACTTAAAATAGACTTTGTTGTCACTAAAAAAAATCAAAGTAATACAGGAATTAAATACCTCAATATGATATTATTTGTATTAGATAATGCTGCTTATAATGATGATCAGCCATTGGCTAAGAAATCACTGCATATATCCATGATTTGCTACTGAGGTATAACAGAAGACATGACAGACAGAAGAGTCAATTAACATTTACTGTGTCACATATAAGAATACACATTTTGCAATAAATGATGTTTTGTGGTTTGTGTTGAATATTTGTGCTGGCTTACTTTTGTTGAAGGATTGTTTTTTATTGCCATATTTACTGTCATATCCACACAAAAACTTGTGTTTCAATTACATCTATATTTCTTATATTAATCTGCACATATAGCATACAGATATATTTTCTGCCACTCATTTTATTATGTCATTTTTATTAAGAACATTTGAATTTTTATTTGTTTCCTAACAAGAGAGAGGTACACATATTTTTTTTAAACAATAACTAAAAACCACTGGCAATAACCAAGTATCAACGTCTTCTATTTTTTGAGCTTTTCATAAGAACAGAAATACATCTTTTTAATTTACATGACTGCTAAATTTGGATCAAGTTTTACATTAAACATTGTTAAAATAAATAAAAAATAGTTAAAAAAAAGAAAGCTATTTTTTTGGTAAAACAAACAAATAAGATTATTAATTAGACTGTTGTTTGTAGTCCAGATGATCCCAATTTTGTAACAAGTACATAATTTCAATGTTAGACTTAAGTTTATTATGTAAATCAGGAAGACAGATCATGACATTGTTCTTTCACTAAGTTCTGGTGAAGAAGCATGACCTTTCCAGATGATATTCTTGCACAGAAAACAACATTCCTGGCCTTTCCTGCTCCAGGAATGCAATTTGTTGGACATCGCCTTCTGTCACATCAGGTTGCAACTTGTATTTCCTCTCAAATATTACTTGGACTTTACTTCTATGAATATCTGGAGGCAACAGGTTAATTCTTTCATTTCTTTTTTCATGTGCTTTTTTAAACAGAAGAATTCTGATGTTTTCATTTAATGTTCCATTAAAAAGATATGAAAGTAACGGTTCTGATAGGAAAAAGGACTGTAAATTCTAGTTATATATAGTTATCTTCTAAGTGATTTTAATACTATTATTTTAACATAATACTTAAAAGCAAGCATAGATTGAAATAAATGATTTTTATAAAGTCTTAGAACAAACAAGTTTTCATAGTTCAAACAATGATATAGGACTGATTTGTCATTACATCCCTTCCCTTCCCTTCCCTTCCCTTCCCTTCCCTTCCCTTCCCTTCCCTTCCCTTCCCTTCCCTTCCCTTCCCTTCCCACCATGATATAGGCCTCCTTTGTCATTCCATCCCTTCCCTTCCCTTCCCTTCCCTTCCCTTCCCTTCCCTTCCCTTCCCTTAGATTTACTTCTTTTTTCCCTTTCAAATAATTCCTCTACATACACTTTTTCACACAGAACTTTTAATGTCTAATCATACATAACACACACTCCCCACTTGACACTCACAGTTCAGCTTTTTCCTCACCGCATTTTTGGACATGCATCACACTATACAGCAGTTTCTGTTTTATTCTTCATATAAACCTAATACTTCATTGGTTTCCTGGCTCGAGCCAGGAAAAAAATATAAAATTATTATGATAGAGCCAACAGCCAAATTTGAATGAGTAATCATATTTTATTTCTCATTAAAACAAATTAGAGGATGTGGTCTATTGCTGTGCTTGTAGTTTACCAAAGTTTTCAATATTTGCTTTTAAAATAGGATCCCTGGGCCATGTAGTTTGTGAAAAGGATTGCTTTGCTAAAAAAAAATAAAAATTACGCATTCTTTTTTTCACTATGGTTATTTATAAACCACATAGATTAACACATAGAAATTTTAATCAAAATAATCAGTAGAGAACAGTGCTGACAGACAGCTTTTCTTACATCACGAATACTTGTTTTCCTGTATTTTTGAGAGACCATTTGTCACGGAATTGCACCAAAATGGCTACACGCACACAGATAATGAACTCAAACAAGCTTTAATCTGCAATTGAAATGAAGCAGACAAAACTTTATTCACCAAGACAACATCCCACTGACATTCAACAAATACAGGTTCAATATGCTGGTTGGGAATATTACCAGACACGGCTGAGTTAAGAATTCTTAAGTTTTGGCCAAACGATCCAAAATGTGCACTCACTCACTCACCAAAAAGGGAGGGCTCTCAATCTCAAGAAGTTTCCTTAAGTGGCATCCCAACTCAAGGGGAGAGTCCCCGACTGCAGACCCGCTGCTCCAAGGGGGACCGACTCAAATGAGTCCTCCGGCGGGGCCCCATTTATACCCTGGTCGAATCTGATCTGTGGTCAATACATGGTCGTGTCACCCCTTACTGGCTGAGGACCCCAGCTTTCCCGCCTTTGACCCCCACTGTGTGGCCCAGACATGAGCTGTGAGGGGGGAGGCAGTCCTGGCGCCACCAGGGCCAGAAACTTTAGCACTGTCTTTTGTTGGGTCTTTCTCAGGTCTTTAGTAGGGTGGGTGCATCTGCCACACCATTTTATGCTTGTACCGCTTTTGTATGATAATAACATCTACACAACATATCAATATTCTTTCTAAATGTTAGCTTAGTTCACTTTAGTAATGTCAAGACTATGTTTTTATTGTGAAATATTCTTAGTTAAAGATAAGAATAAAATAGAGATATTGACTTCCTTTTATAACTGAATTATGATGAGACTATTATGATTGAAGCATTGGTCATGCTGTTATATTTAATGTTGCTTTAATAATTCTATTATAAACCTTGTTTTGAAGAGATTAATAGCTCAGTCATAAACATTCATCCCATCTGTAATATGGCTTGCAAGAACTCAGCTAATAGTCCATTTTAAAATAATAATAAGGTGAAACTACATATATTTAAGTCACACAAGTGAACAAAATCTAGTGACTTATAATCTAGGAAATGTTCTCTTGAAACAATGAACTCTGAATAAATTCTGATTAATAAATACCTCAAAGTTTTAAATCCAGTTTCCAGCACTGTGCCATATTGTTTCATAACTGCAAAGGACAAACTTAACCCTCTCTGCTCTTCAAATTTCTGAAATATGGCTTTTCTTTGTTATGCCCCAGGTCTTCCATATCATTCTCCCTGACTTCTGTCTTTTTTATTGGCTGATCTTTGCAAATACATCATTACCTATATTATACTTGTCTAGGATGTTTCGGAACTAATATTCATGTGTTGGCTGTAGGCTGAGGGAGGTTATCCTCCCACTCTACTCCTCCCTGGTGAGGCTTCATCTGGAGGACTGTGTCCAGTTCTGGGCTCCTCAGTTCAAGGACAGGAATGACTGAAGAGAGTCCAGCATAGAGGCACTAAGATGATGAGGGGACTGAAACATTTCCCATATGAGGGAAGGCTGAGAGCTGGGTCTGTTTAGCCTGGAAAAGAGGAGACTGAGGGGAGATCTCATTAATGTTCATAAATATCTACAGGGCATGTGTCAGGAGAATGGGAACAGACGACTCTTGGTCTCCAGCAACAGGACAAGAGGCAATGGTCACAAACTAGTACACAGGAGGTTCAACTTAAACATAAGGAAAAACTTCCTTACTGTGAGGGTAACAAAGCATGGAAAGTGGCTGCCTAGAGAGGTTGTGGAGTCTCCTTCTCTGGAGACATTAAAAATCTACCTGGAAGTGTTCCTGTGGGATTTTCTTTAGGTGATTCTGCTCTAGCAGGGGGTTGGATTGAATGATCTTCAGGGGTTCTTTCCAACCCCTCCCATTCTGTGATTCTGTGATCTGCGGTGGCAGTTCACTTGTCCATTTCTTTGGGATATCTCAGCAAATCTTTACAGTGTGGTGACTGTCAAGAGACATAGTTCATGGAATGTCTTTTCAGCTCCAGCAGCTGCTCCTTTCTAGATATTACCTTTCAGAAATAATTAAGCCTCCTTCTACTTTTCTATGAACACAAAGCAGTTCTTGCTTCTTCCTACAATAATGGTGACACACAGAAACACCTTCGATATTACAGATAGCCTGATTCTACACTAAGGACATTCAGAGCACATTAAGAGCCCTCATTTCCTGTGACTCTTTTGACAGTAGCATATACATTGTTATCCCTTACATGGGAACTCTTGGTCAAAATAAAGTATGTAAGGACATCATGAATCACTGCATTGATAAATGATGGCTGGAGGTTTGAGGAATTCTAACCAGATTTAATGTACAATTTGCAGGCAAAGAGGAAGCCAATTTTGACTTGTCTTTTAAATATATTATGGTACTCACAATTTAATGACATGCCAAGATTCATGTCTTGCATTAAATGGAGAAAATCATTCTGGATGTTATACATCCAATTCCTTTTTGGAACTAAGGATTCAAATATTCAGAGTTTTTCCTACATATAGGGGAATTACTATGGGAACAAGGAATGGTGCTCATCTTAGCAGTGTCAAGAATTAAGCAAATTCACAATGTAGAAGTCCAAAAGTCTTAATTTGCCTTCACCCTCAAAAACAATTCTTTTTTTTCTTTTCATCTACAGGTCACATAGACATAAAATGTCTGTTTTTTTAAAACAGGGAAGGTATGGCATAGGTTATAAGAATAGAACTATTTGCCCAAAATCAAACTGCAGAATAGAAATAAAAACTGGTATAGTAATATATGTTTCTAAGTCCCATAGGACAAAAAATAATACTCCTCCATGGCCCTTCACACCACTTCTCACTTTAGGAAAAAGATTTTGTTAATTCTATCAGATGCCAAAACTAGAAGCTGTGGAAGATACTCTTAAAATTTACTGATACTGAAATGATCCCAAGAGGGAAATGAACACTCTCAGTAGAATAGCCTTTGTCAGTGTTCTAAATAGGGATGCATCCTCCCCTGGAGACAAACGTGTCATGAGAGGAAGGAACCTTTTTAATGTGAACAGAACACCTTCAAGCTGAGCTTGTTTATATAAGACAAGAATAGATTCAAGATTTTTTTTTCTTTGATAGCACATATTTTTTGTGTCAAATAAATCTTTCTAAGACTTTCATCAATCTAAAATTCATTTTTAGCTCATATTGAATAAGAATTTATGTCAAAAGTTGCTAGACCAGGATTGGATTTTGTTCCTATTTTTCAGGCTGGATTGACTTCTTCCTTCCTTTAAGTGGACTTGTTCTTGCATAGACTTTATAATGCTGCTACAAATATTGCCATCATTCATAGCAATGTAATAAAGATTCTTTGGTAAATCTCAAGCAACACTCCCAGGGCTCATTCTGTCTCACTCTGACTAAATGTTTTGTACTTACATCTAAAAATTTAGAGTTAACTGCTTTTACCATATGGCATAGGAAAAGTGGGGAAAAAAAGCAACACCAAACTGCAAGTCCCTGTCACTAGAGCATCATTCCTGAAGAAGCAATATTACCAATCCCTTCCCTTTCTCTCACAACCATTACAAAAAACTTGTAAAAGTTACTAAACACTTTGTTCAGTAATTTATGCAGCTTTGCTTTACATTTAAAGCTAATGGAGCATTTTTTTGCATTCCAAACATACTATCTGGAAGTATATATGTAGGCTTTATCATAAGATTTTGAGAGGATCAAGACATAATTCTGACGCTTGTCAATAGCAGATCCCCAGAGTTACTACTGTGGTATTTGTCTTCAGAATTTCCCACAAAGAAATAAATGCATATAATACTGGGTGGTACAAGAGTTTTAAATACAGCACTTCCAAAAATCATCATGCTCACTGACAGTAAGCTGAGGTAGAGTGTGATACAGAGACTGGATAAAAAGGGTCACTGGGTGGCTAAGGAAAAAACACAGCTTACTTCTGTCCTTATTTAGCAGCTATAGTAGCTCAACACCTCTTCCATTCCACAATATAGCATCTGTTATACCATGATGACAGAAATATAATATGGAATTTTACAATGTGGCCAACGTGGAATCCACAAGAGGAGATGTTAAGCTATTAAGTTTTTCATCATCTAGCCATACTGTGAAATGTACTTGTGAAACAAATACCTCGTCTATTGTGGATCTTCTGTTTTCTTGTTTGATTATACCTTATTCAGATGCCTCTTGTATTTATGTTTAGCTTCAATTTAGGAATTTGGAAAAATCTTTTAAATCACCAGCAGTGTCAGTTATGTTATCTAAGTATAGCTATTGAACAGTTAAGGACCAAGTTAGAGCTAACAGTTTAGGCTCTGATCAATCAGTAAAGAAAAGCGTCTGGACTATAATTCACTATGAATAATGGCTCATTGTAGATAATGAGTCATTATCCATAGCACTATTTTGGATGTTAGAGATGCTCTAACATGTTAGAACTTAGAGTAAAGAAAACGACAAGGCACTCGACATGCAGGCAGTCAGGCATGCTGTGCTTGCTCTGTGCCATAAAGAACAAGTCAGCAGTGGTGGGAAAGCACATCCACGTTATTATATGACACTGATACATGCATCAGGCATTTATAGTACAGACACAATGTGTGTTGATGTGACTTGCAGACCTGGACTTGTTCCTGCACAGAGGCTCCAAACCCATCACTATTTCCTTCTATTCTATTTCTATTCTTAAATCACCAGTACTTATAACTGCTATATTTCATGAGTACTATCTTCTAATAACCAAATGAAAGGAAAAGTTATTATCTTGTCTCCTAAATCTTAGCATCTGACCAGAAAAGATTTATATAGGATATTCTAAAGGCAGAATTGTGTGAACAGTTAATGGGTGTTTCTGGGAAGTCTCTGATGATGAGAATTTCATAACACTTCTCAATATTTTAAACCTACATAATTATCATGTAATAATTAAAAGATATTTAACACAGCTGTAAGGCTGGAGGCCATAAGGAGAAAGGTTTTTGTCCAGTTTCAACTGCACAAGTTTGCAGAGGTTTTCAAGATATGTTATGATGCCAACCTGTGGGTTTGAAGGCACAGCTCAGAACAGTGATGCATGGTAAAGAGAAATAGTGTGAAGAGGAACTGAAATTACAGTAGAAGGTAAATTATTTCAAAGGACCACGTCAATTTGTGCCAACCAAAAATAGAAAAAAGTAATCTATGCATTCTTATTTAGGATATTGCTGAAAAACTAAGAGCTCCGATCCATGAAAAAGGTATTTTAAAATTCAGACTTTATTCTCATTTCCACCTCTCCTTTTTCCTCAAACAAACGTATGCTTTATAGATCTAACTGAACTCCTTTTCAGATGAAATTGAAAGAAAAGTATAAAATTGCTTCCAATAGTTTTTTTAGAACCTTTTTGTTTCCAATTAAACTTGTGAAGAATTCCCAACAAATTCAATAGCACATAATATACTGCTGAAAATTGACTTTCATAATCTGTTCTATATGTAAATGTAAAATTATAACTCCTATTTTCTTCAAATTCGAAGTGAACAAACCCACAGTCCTATCACAGTCACTGTGTCACCTCTTAGAATTTTATTTCAGGTCAGATGAATGCGAGGTTTAATGATGGTATTTCTGAAATCAAGTAGGATTTTTTTCTTAATAGTGCTAAGATTTGCCAGCAATATTCAACAGATTATTTCCAAAAGTGAGGAGAAATATTATCTTAGAACTCAAGAGAAACTTGAATAAAGTTACTCAGAGAAGTTGAATGTGAACAGGGTTGTAATATACGAGAAAACTATGTTCCCATAGATGTCTGTTGATCTCAAAATAAAAATAGATTTCCATAATTATAAGATTTAACAATTATGCATATTACATTAAACTCATTTTAATGTTAGATACTTCTGCTGTCACTCTGTTTTTTAAAAAGCTGTGAATCATTTCAAATTAAGAACAATATGTGCGTATATTAATTTTTACGGTGGATTTGATGAATTTTCTAGAACAGTCACACAGTTTTCTTTTTTACCTCCTCACTAGGATATATTCTTTCATTTCATTCTCACACAAGTCACAGAGGAGAAATAAGCATAGATATATTTTTATTTCAGAGGTAAAATTCATACTTCACTTGTAAGTTATGCAAGGAAAATAAGAAGCTTCATTAAACAGAACTACAAGTTGTCTGTGAATAGTGATTTGCAGTTTGGGAGTACTTCCCTTTGAAATCATTAAATCCACAGAGCTTAAGTAGTTTTATATCCTTGAAAAACTCCTCTTACTACCTCACACTGATGAAGAGAAAAGTAAGGGTTTTTTTAAAAATATGTTTCCTAATGACCCAGGAAACAAGTTTCCTCTATATTTGCTATGTTATACACATTTACTTTCTGTAGCATACACAAACACATTTTTTTTAAATAGTTAAATGCAATTTAGACAAATTTTTCTAAATACATGGATTTCAGAATAATTTCTTAGAAGCTAAATGAGACAACTTTTTTGGTTTATAATGTCTTCATTGTTTCTCAGAAATGCTGTGTATAAAAAAATTCCACTTATTAATCCTGTTCAACAGAACCAGTTTTCTTCCATGCTAATAAAGCAAAAGCCTTTTTGTCACTGATTTTACTGGAAGTAGGGCTTTAAAGTATGTATTTGAATATCAAAGTGAAGTGTGCAATTAGAAATAAAACATGAGAGCTAAAAATTGGGGAAAAGGATATGAATATTGTTATTTGTACTACTTCTAATATTTACAAATAGCTATCAAAGTATAGCAAATCAAAAGATGTAGCTAAGGATATGAAACAAATATCATAAGTGATAGGGTTAAAGACAGTAAGCTTTATTAGCACATCCTTGAAGGTAATATGCTATTATTCATCTCTGGAATTGAACGCCTTAAATTACTTGTGTCAGATAAGAATGAGAAGATATTTAATCTTCTAATTGAAAAATATGTAAAATATCTTCTAATAGGAAGCAAACTTTAGAAATTAGACCCATACAAGCTGCACAGAGGAGTACACAAACCAAACCTACAGGACACTAAAATTTGAAATTAGCCAGAAAGAAAATAATTTAAGATTAATAATGAGCAAACTATCAAGATTCTATGGTGATACAGTAGGGGAAAAAAAAGAGCTCATATGATCCACACCTATTATGTGATCTACAACCATCTATAAAAATGGTTTACTAAGGAAAAAGAAGGTGGCCTGATTTCCATACATATATTTCTTCCATGAAGGACAGTGATAAAGGACCATTTTGCAAGAACAGAGAGGTGTTGAGGGGACTATGGCTGAAAGAGGAATCCACACACACTTAAAGTATCTTTTGTCAGGTTAAGTAATCAGTGCAGAAAACTGATGAGGGAAACAATGGTTGTACCATTCCATACTGGACTATATGTTGTTCAAGAAACAAGCTTTGTGAAGGCAATTATATTAATTAAGCTCAATGAAATTCAGTGATCTGTGACATTCAGGAGATATGAGTAAGGAAACCTGACCTTCTTCTATGAGTCTGGGCATTTTCTGAATCTCTATAAAGTACTGTAATTTGAAGGAACTTGTCTTGAAGTTTGAGTACAACTACAGCAACTCAAAAACTGATTTTAACTGGGTGAAAGATAGCTAGAGCTTTACCCATGGGTGGTTGGCATGTCTATATTAGTTTTGTCTCAAATTGTTTCTGAAATACTGAGGGAAAGGGGTTCTTTAATGCAATATCATATAGTTACATCAAGTGAAAGTTAGCAATGATGGCAGAAATTAATAAAAGCTTTGAGTTTGAATCTATATTATTGTGGTTTAGGGCTGGGCTGGCCACTAAATACTGGACAGATGCTTTCAGTTAACCCCTATCCCCTCCCCAGAAGGGAACAAGAAAGAGAATAAGGGAGAGAGACTTACGGGTTGGAAAAGAAACTAACAGATCTAATTAAACAATAATACTAATACTACAGGATAATAATGTAAATGGGATAATAATGAAATATATACACTATAAAATCCTCCCTCCCCCCACTATTTCCCCTCCAGTGACAATTACGTCACCAGAGGCTCTGTGGAGCAGGGCACTGGAAAAGTCCCAGTCCAGACCCAGCAGCAGAGAGAGGACAAGAGAGTGAGACCCTCCTGATCCCTCGGCTTTATACTGAGTATGACATATCACAGAATCACAGAATATTAGGAGTTGGAAGGGACCTCGAAAGATCATCTAGTCCAACCCCCCTGCCAGAGTATACGTGAGATGGAATACTTAGTTGGTCAGTTTTTGGGTGATCTGTCCTGTCTGCTCCTCCCTGCAGGTGCGGATACGGCACCCATGGTGAGACAGTGGCCTTGTCATGTTTACATGACATACAATCACTGTCATTTGTAGAAGTGAACACTGTCTGGAAAAACATGTTGTTAGTTTCAGCAAGTACAGACACTTAGAAGAGACTTAGCTGAAAAATAAAATCACTAAATAGAAAATTAGTTCTATTTAGCTCAAACCGGGACAGCTATGAAGTAATTTCCCCAACTAAAATGTCACAGTATCAACTGTGTTTGTAGCTAAGCTTAGACTTGAAAGAAATTAAAATAATGCAAAATATTTTTTGAAAAAATAACAACATTTAATAGTCAAACTTTCTTTTATGATGTCCTCCAACCTTTTGGAATACCTAAAGCAGTTTAGTTTTCAGCTCATAATCAAACATTTTATAACTAGAGTTTTGGGCTTTTTATTCTTTTCTTCTCCCTTAAGTATCCACTGCCATATTTAGAAAAAATATATGTCTGTACCCAAGAGACCAATGGATGTACAATGACTGATGAGTGTTTGGGCTAAAGAGAATATAGAATGGGTACAAACACTATCTAATCCATTTCTTCCCTCAGTATGAATGCGAATGACACTGTTTCCGTACATATCTGTGTGAAATAACAAACTACAGTGAAAAGCCCTTCCACTCCCATGAGCAGGCTTCTAATGCTGTAAGTCAGAAGTAGAAGTGCCATTACTGTATACTTTTTACACAACCAGTTTTGTAACTTAAAGGTTACTGCAATAGAAAAGGTCTCCAAAACTTTGGTCAACTTAATTTATCCAAGATACAGTGGTATTAAAATCTCCCACCTAGATGTATCACTTACTGATCTCCTGAACTGCAGCTTCACTGCAGGAAAATTGGGAAGTCTCGGAATTTATTAAATTCATTCAAGTTTTTAAGTCATTATTTTCTTTTACTTATTGAGTGAAAGTGTTCAAAAGTAAAGCACAGAGTGCTAAAGAAGCTCTAGAGAGAGTATTTCAACTGATTTACTTGATCTCAATAAAAACTTGGCCTCTCTTGTGGATGAAAGAGATGGATTCCATGTAACAAACCATTTATTGAGTATTCTCTGCAGAAAGTGAGATATATCAGGCATTTTATGAACCTTAATTGTGGTTATATTTTATTGCTACTTAGATTATTAAGTGTTTAAACTACCAGATAACAGGATCTATATTCTCAATAATGGAAGAGTGCTAACAGTAATTTTATTAAATATTTCAGCCCTGTTCCAACAATCTCTTGGAGGAAAGTTAATGGTCATAATCCAAGTAAAGCCCGCCTGAGAAAATCCCAAGCTGTGCTTGAAATACCTAATGTGCAACTAGAGGATGCAGGGATGTACGAATGTAAGGCTGAAAACTCTCGTGGAAGAAATGTCTTTAGAGGACAACTACAAGTGTACAGTAAGTGTAACTGCACACAGTATTATTCAGCAATGCTTTGTCCACATTTAAGGCTTTAAATATATATGAAGGATGCTAAGGATATCAAGTAGAAGTAAAATACCTTTCATCTGAAATACAATCAGTATTGAATTAAGTAGTGCATTAATGTCTGAAGTATAAATGAAGTTGACTTCCTGAAAGAACTGTCTTAAATACAATTTCATGTCTGATATTTATGGGTTTTGATTTTTTTGTTTGCTTGACTGATTTGTTGGGTTTTCAAAAAGATGTCGGTATAATTTTAGAGGTCAAATTTATTTTTTTTTTCTCCTGGTAGGACATATAACAATGACATGCAACCTAAGAATTATGTATCTGTCAGAAAACAATATTAGAAATTTTAGGCTTATTTCAATTTTATTAACTTTTCATCCTTGCCATGCCTGGGTGCTGAGTTTTGTCAAGTTCATTGTACAGGAATCAGAGCCGGAGAAGTGCTTCTGTTTTTATAAACAATTCTCAATATAAGCATGTGCAATTTCTGAAGGTTTTGATTTTCAGAAAGTGCTGAACATCTTCTCTGAAGGACTGGTGTTTCTAAAAGTTTTTAAGTGAGCAAAAAGTTGAATCATGCATCACATTGAAAAGAAAAAAAACACCACATGAAATTAGAAATATTTAGTAAAAATCATTAAATCTATGTATAGTTGCTGCAGAGGCTAAAAACAAAGGTTGATATGAGATATACCTTAAATATTTACAAGACATAGTTATTGAATGTATGCTTGAGTCCCACATACTTCTTATCAATTAAGGCTAAATCACTCGCTATCATTCCATGCATACCACAACCTTAAATACTTAGCAGGAAAGGTCTACTGCAGGAAATCATGAAATAGATCTTTCAGGCTCTGAATTGGTTTCTGTCTTCAAATATTGCAGTCAGTGGAATTCCAGCTACTGCACTTCAGACAGGTTCTCAGGCTAATAGATACCTTTAAGAAGGAGTCTCCTGTTAATCAATCTTATTTCTCTTTTCTTGATTTTAGCTTGTGGCTCCTAGTGCTTTCTCCCCATTACTAACTACACACTGTTCTCTGTCTTTGTTACACACTTTCATCAAATCACCATAGACTGGCATTGTATATTTAGTTTATTTTTCACATGTCAATATTTCCAGGTCCATAATCAATTTTACTGTCTCCTCCAGCTTTCAAATGTCTTTATCTTTGTTCCCATGTTTTTGGTGAGTATCAGCATATCTCTGGATGATGCTTCTTTCCTTGCTTTTCATTCTCATCCGTCTAGAGCCAAAGACAGATTTTTGTCTTCAATTTTTTTTTATATATGCTGCAAAAAATTTGTTTTCATACAGGTGGTAGTTTGCACCCTTGGTTTGGACATGCCATCCTTACTGCACTTGCAGCAAAGGTTTTATAAGGCTTTTACTGAAAAGAGCAATCAAAGCACAAGAACTACTTGATGCCAATACCCCAGGAATATTTCTGCAGTATTACAAATCCCTACTGTTAGTTACTTCCATGAAAATATAGCAACTCCTGCTGGCAACCTGAGGGCCAGTTAAAGAGATATAAAAGGCGCTCTTCAAGAGAAAAACTAAGATGCTGAAAAATGAAACTATTTCCTCAAGAGAACCTTGCAGACCTGTGCCATAAAATCACAGCAAACATGATGTAGTGTTCTATACAACCTCGCCTCTTTAATTAGCCTGGATACATTTTTGTTTTGAGCAGAAATAAAGATGGAAATCAATTCTAGGAGTCACAGAATCAGAATCACAGAATCTTAGGAGTTGGAAGTGACCTCAAAAGATCGTCCAGTCCAACGCCCCTGCCAGAGCAGGATCACCTAGACTAGATCGCACAGGAATGCATCCAGGCGCGTTTTGAATGTCTCCAGAGAAGGAGACTCCACAACCTCTCTGGGCAGCCTGGGCCAGTGCTCTGCAACCCTCACAGTAAAAAAAATTTTCCTCATGTTCAGATTAAACCTCCTATGCTCCAGCTTGATCCCATTGCCCCTTGTCCTGTCATTGGCTGTCACTGAGAAGAGCCTGGCTCCTTCCTCCTGACACTCACCCTTTAAATATTTATAAACATGAATGAGGTCACCCCTCAGTCTCCTCTTCTCCAAACTAAAGAGACCCAGCTCCCTCAGCCACTCCTTATAAGGGAAATACTCCACTCCCTCAATCATCTTTGTGGCTCTGCGCTGAACTCTTTCAAGCAAGTCCATAGAAGTCTTTTACTATGTCAGTTTTATTCTACTCTCTCCAGATAGAAATACTAATTTTTAGTTCTTCATCACTGTAAAAATTATATTTTCTACAGTCACTGACATTACGGATAATGCACAATTCATGCTAATCAACATTTTTTACAACAATATTAGAACAACTTTAACATTCTAGAAAGGGAGTCCACTTCAAATTTTCTCATTCCACTGATTAACAAATATGTAAGATTAGCATATTATCTTCTATTAATTCTATTATTATGCTTCAGACTATCTTATAGATAATTTAAAACCAAATCTGAGTCAGAGTTTCACCTATCTGCATTAGAAAGGAATGAGGTCAGAGCAGGTAACAAGAAGTTTCCAGATGGAGGACACCAGCAGTGACCACCAGTACAGCAGAACAAGAAGCACAGACTGTTATTAACCCCCTACAAGTGCCTTTTTTTTTTTGGCCTTGAGATGAAATAGTCCCCAGTGAGCCTCTTGCAGCCTTCAGTGTTCCTGAAGACAACATTAGTGTCTCATTGACATAAAAACTTTGACAACTCCTTCCAAAGGTGTACAAGGTATTGGGTAAGAAGGTTTTTAGCACTGCAAGGTTTAGCCAGCTTTACAGAACTCTCAGCTTCGTTCAATGACAGCTGATATAACAGGATTTGGGGGCATTTCTTAAAATAGAATTTCTGCTGTACCTCTTATTCATAACTACAGTCAACATGAATTATTTACCTTTAAGCTCATTGTCTTTTCCCTGAAAACCTATTCCTCCAGGAGACAGCTATTATTTTGTCTCAGAAATTCAGATGTAGGCCTTCATTCCTTACCAGGATTTTCTTGTCAAATTTCAGGGCAGGCTGTAGGACCAGCTGTGTCATACTGCACTCTCACAATTTGCATATCTCTGTAGGAACTCACTTGCTGTCTGTTTGAATCATCTTCATTTTGTCAGTTGCATCTGAGCTGGATCACCAGAGTGTTTTGGAAAAACCCCAGGATGCCCAGTCTGCCTGTCTGGTCACATTTAGGCAGAAAATAGTGATTTTTCATTTCTTACCTGTTTCTGCAATCCAGTGACTGTCTGATGCAGCTGATGCTTCAGATGTTGTTCAGAAAGTGGTATTTCGGATGCTGACAAATTCAGACTGTTGTAGTCTCAGCACTTAGTGGAAATTCAGCTGTAAAAGTGACAAAGGAGTAAAAATATTGTTTTTTATAATGCAAGACATTGTCATATAGACTGCAACCTATTTTGAGGTGTGATTTTTCACCAAGAGTTCTGCTTATCCTGTAAGTTTCCGTGAAATTTTATTCAAGCTCAAATTGATTAATAAAAGAGAGCATAAAAAATAAAATTTGCATGGAGAAATTGGCTGTTAACTTTTTGCAGTCACAGTTCCTCCACAAATTCTGACTAGCAGAATCTTCCCAATTGTAAGCTCTGGTTTGTGTAATTCTTGCTCTTCTCTTATTCTGAACCTCCTGGGTTTGCTTCTGTGTTACTTACTCACTAGTGTCACTTCAGCAGAGGGTGGTGGTGTGAACTAGTCCACAAAAACACTTTTTTGGCCATTTTCTGAGGGGGAGACACATAACGGACTCCAGACAACTCTGTAAGAGTTATATAGTGAAGACGTTTATTGTTCTAACGTTACGACTTATATATCTTTTTCCAAGTGATCCCGCCTTATCCCTTACAATGATTGGCTGCACGTTGTGTTCGTGCACTGTCCATACTGGCTAAGCTAATACATGATTGGTTAAAGCTATGCTGTACAACTCCATCTCCATTCTGTTTTGCTGTGCTCAGTTTCTTCTTCGACTTCTTGCTTCACTGCCAAGTTTCTATTTTCAAGTGCTCAAGGTCACTTCCATATCACAGCTGCATGCCTCCCGTCATGTACTGTTTCAACATCATATAGTCATGTCCATTCTGCTCAAGAAATGTTCCCACAGTTTTCCTTATGGCTGGATCAGTTCCCTGATCCTTCTAACAACAGTGCCCCATAAGCAGCAGTTCTGCCAGAGCAGGAGGGGAGGTTTGCCGTAACAGCAGAGCGAAACAGACAGCTGAGGGCAGGAATATTTGGTAATGCCGTGTAATGGACCATCTTGATTTAAAAAAAATTATTTTAAAAACATCCTTATAAAAACTGTATGGAAGAAAAACCACTGCAGCCAATACAGGTTAGAGGTATTACAGCTGGCGAGACAGGAGGATGTTTTTGTGGTCAGCCTTGCAGCCTCCGTTGAAATTTTCTATCTTATCTTTCTCAATGTGATAGCTACCTATTCTACTATTGTATACTCAATTGGCCTCCTGTCCAAAAAATGAATTTTAATCACCCCAGACTCTGTTCTCATTCACATTTTAGGACACTATTCAAAGTGATTTGTCCTTAATTTGCTTTTAGTCAAAAAGTTGCGTAATAATTTGAGAAAGTAAACTGATTTTTCTGCATCTGAATTTCATTTTGCACAAAGGGTATAAAAACTGGCCTGTAAGCTTGCAGATTTATTGTCAGTTTGTGTTTGTAAAATATTTTGACATCCTTGAATAAACAGGTGTAGAAATGCAGCATAAAATAAATCAGGGATTGGATGGTGATTTTAAAATCTCATGAGCACTGTATAAAGCTATGGTACAATATCCATAAAAACTACTGAATAATAAAACACATATTTCTATTCTTACATTCACCCCAAAACTCTTCACTGGATGGATAATAATGAGGCAAACACCCATTTCCCCCCAGAATGAATGTTTCGTTTATAAAAAGGAGAAAAGAGTCTGTTTCTTTTGAAATCTGTTTAAATGCTTCTTAGAAATTATATTTTCTAGTTAAAATTAAGAGTAATTATGGAATGAAGTTTTCTTTGCATGTATATCAGGATGATTAAAACACATTTTTGTTAAAAAAAAGAAAATAATACATTAAATAAGAGGTTATACATCCAATTAAATGTTTCACTTTTAATATTATTGACAGTTTGAGAACAAGGGTTACAGTTTTATAGAGAGAGTGACCCGTGCTAATGAGCCAAAAGGGAACTCTCTATGGCAAAATAAGGAGTACAGAGAGAGACGAAAGGAAGCCAAAATATAATGAGTGATGAAAATATTTCTCTCAGTCATGTATTTAGCTCTAT
>NW_010158812.1:0-25744 GCF_000695765.1 Mesitornis unicolor | reverse complement strand
TCCTGCTGCATCTACCTATTGCCTCACTACCTTGTTCTCAAATAGGTAGGAATCCATGTCATTGCCTTAGCTGATGGCAAGATCAAGAGCTTGAAAATTATGAACCCAGAAGCCACTTAGGCTATGAGCAGACAACCTAGGGTGGGAATACCCCAATTACTGAAAACACATTGGTAATATCAATCAATCATACCACTGTGATTTGAAGGTTTGTAGTTACAGAGGAAAACCCACGCCATGACTATGCTATCAAAACAGCCACAGAGCGTAGCAAAAGCAGTTGTGTACTGAGGAGAACACGTCTGCAGCCAGGATTGTGGGACACACTTTTGTTTCAGTGTAAACAAGTGTGCATTCTAATTCTGAACGCTCTGGTTCATGATGAAATCAGATTTAACATACAAAACTGAGTCCAGATAAGCTTTGGGTCATACAGTAGAATTTTCAGAAAAGCAAAATAATAAAAAGAATGAAATGTAAATAGAAACATTTTAGAGCCTCTTTGAAACGGCAAGATTTTATGGCACCACTGGCTAACTGTTATGAATTTTTTAGTTACACATTTAACTGTCACATCTTCCAAAATCATGTTAGCATACTCATTTTCAAAGGTAACAATTGCTTCTCAGCATGCTTCTTTTGTGCATACTGAAACACACAAAATGGAAACAACAGCATCAACTATACAATGCAATCAAATTATATTTTTAGGACAATTAGTAGACGACAAGTGAGCAGGGACTCCTGCAAACTGCTCCTGAGGATTCCATGGGAGCCTTTGATATAATTTAAGAATCAAGTGATTTAGTGCAGCAGAGCACATATGGAATATGTCATGCATTGCCTTGTCTCTAATAAGAAGAATAAGGGAGCAGATGTTTTTGGTCTTGGGTTTGGGAGTGAGGCTGGGTCAATCTTATCTGTTTTCCTTTCCTAAAAGGGAAATGAGTGATTCTTTTTCTGATGTTTCCAGCTTCTGATAACTGTCTCATTGGGGACTCTGAAGCAGACTGTTGTCTACTTAGAAATGACAGACACCTCATTCACTTTCGTTATCATCCATGCACGAGATGTAAGCTAGAAGCAGTTAGTCACCTGTCATGCCTTTTCATATCTTCTCACATCTTTGATTGGTGACCTGTCAAACGCCAGCTAGATTCAAAGATTTATTTTTAAACTCAGTCACCCATGTTTAAGTATGTTATCAATTATCCGATGTTTGAAGCAGACTGTGCTGTGACAGATCTGGACTTCTATTCATACTAAGCAGAAGAATTTTACATTCCTTTAGCAATGAAGGTCTTTTAGCTACTTGTTCTCTAATATTGGGGAAAAAACCCCCACAACACTTAATATCATAAAGTTAATTAATTTCATCTGTCATTCGCTTTTCTATACAAATTGATATGGCTACAGTATGAAAACCCAAAATCTGGCTTTTAGGCATATGTTTTTATTTCTGCATACGAATGTTCAGTTATCAATTATCCGACGTTTGAAGCAGACTGTGCTGTGACAGATCTGGACTTCTATTCATACTAAGCAGTTTTTATTTCTGCATATGAATGTTCAGTTCCTCACTGAGTCATACAAAGATTTCCACATTATAATATCCTACATATATCTATCTGATCAACTGCTGTATTAAAGACCTACTTCTCTGCAAAAAAAAAATCCTGCTTTTTAACAGATTATTATATGGAATTTAAGTATTAATGATCACATATACACCTAACTGTCTATCTCTAAAAAAGACTTTTAACATTGACTTACTGTGTAAGTTATGTTTCTCATGAATTCTGGAAATCTTGTAGGTTCTGTTCTTAAAAATATTAAAATATTTTCTCCCTTGAAATCTGAATTAAATCCAAGAAACTTTAACAAAAATATGTGCAAAATACTTTACCAAATGCTTAGTCATTTGTAACTGAATAAGTCATGATTTCCAAGTAAACTGAGAAAACCACATAAAACAGTCTAGACCTCCTTACCATAATAGACCTTCTTACCAAAATTTAAACATATTACATCTTGAAATGTTGTGAAATATTCTATTGTGACTACCAAGAAAATGCTGTTAAAATCAGTAATAATTAATGCATTAATATATAGTACTGTAATTTAATCCATTGGACTTTATAAAATCAGGCAGATTTCTAGTCCTGGTCATGATACTGCTCACTGCCTGATACCATTACAGCATTTCCTTTAGAGTTACAGATCTTTGTTAATTTTATTACTTTATTTTTTGTTTTGATTGTTTGTTTAAATGTGCTTCTTTCTGAGAGTAACCTAAGTTTTGTAAAGGCCATATATTAAGGTTTTTAATTGATTAGGTCTTTGCATATCAGCTAGACCCCTACCAGTTTATACGCTTTGTATATAGCATGGTATTTTTTTCTTGCAGCCTACCCACATTGGGTGGAGAAACTTAATAATACCCAATTAGACAGTGGAGATCAGCTCCAATGGGAATGTAAAGCCACTGGAAAGCCAAGACCCACATATCGTTGGCTTAAAAATGGAGTTCCTCTCTCGCCACAGGTACATTAGATGAGGAGTCACCAGTATGTTGCATGTTTCTCCTTTCATTCTGATAAAGTCAGTTAAAGAACTGAAAAAATACTTCAGAAATTACTATTTTCTGTGTTAGTAACTTAAGTGTTAGTAACCAGACAAGTTTTCTGTTCATATCCTCTGAACCATCTCAAGCAAAGTAAAGTTGCATTCATCGGTAAAGGTCTGTAGTTAAGAAACACTTGGGAGATGTGTCTGCAACAGCATCTTCCATTGTACTATAATGTACATCCAAGCAATCTCCAATATGTTTGTTTATTTTTTCTTTTAAATAGTGGCATTATGATATTTGTACCTAATTTTTTGTGTCTAAGAATATAGTGACAACTCAGAGAAGCACTGTATTTGATGAATCAGATTTCTTCATATTCCCCCCAACATTCTGTTCTGTTATGTTATTTACTATATTTCTGTTTCTACATAATCATACTCTTCAAAACACTAGCAGGCTAATGTAAGAGGCACAATGACTATTATATTTTCTTCAGTTTTCAACTCCATTAATTCTCTACAAGTAAAGAACTCACCATCAAGACCACTAAAATGCTCCATGTAAGACTCCTAGAATGTAAAGTCCTTAGCTACAGTCATCTGGTATATTTTAGAATTAGATCTAGATAAAATTGTCTTTTAGAAAAACACTCATGGCATGGCCTTTTATTTCCCTTTGTTCTGCTTCTTTCACTGAATCATCAATGTGTCAGCCCACATCATGTAAGTTTTGCCTAGCACCTTTCCATTTTTATGGATTTAGAGTAAATAAAAGTTTTTTAAATTTATGTCATGCATTTTTCCAGATTAAAATAAAGCTATTCAGTTCTGGGAGAAAATTTGTCCATTTGTAAATGAATGTACAGAACGGACTTATGAATATGAAAGATGTAGTGCCTTTCTTTTCAGTGAATGTCACTTCCAGCAGTGAACATCATCCAATTATGCAAACAATGAGAAAGAAAACATAAACACAATTTACTTTTGAAGCTGTGAGGCATTGAAAATAAGGTTAAATGCCTTTACTTTACCCATTTCTGCCTTTTTATATGGAGATATTAGTAATGAAATTGAAGCAGTTTAAATATCTGTACTTTTTGGTTTTCTGATTTTCCAAACCATTAGTTGCATCAGGCTCTGAAATTTGAAATTCAATTTCAGTTTAAACTGGAGACTTACAGCAGAGAGAACTTTTTTCACAGTTTCCTCTCAAACTCTCTGTTCTTTATAAATTTTTAATTAAATCTACAACAACTGTAATAATTAAACTTACAGATGTTTTATAGCAGTTCACATTATTCATCATATAGCTCCATGAAGTACAAATTTCCATAAACAGCTATTCATGCCCCTTGTCTTCCAGCTGTGTTAATTGCTTTCTACTAGCGGAACTTTCCAGTAAGAAATTTGCACTAATGTTGAAGGTGATTAGACTGTTTCACTCTTACTCATGAAAAACATCTTTTATATCTACTTTTATGAAAATAGCACCATGACTGAAACCAAAGATTTTCTAGAGATGTGAAGATCATCAGATATGTTACACCCACAACTGATTTCTTGCCTCATTAAAGTTGCCAAGATGAACTGCTTTTAAAAATCATTAAATAGTAATAGCAGATCAACAAGCAAACAGGCAAAAAGCAAACCTTGGCGATAGTGAACTTGCAATGAAAAATATTTGCCTTTAAATATTTTTGAGTGTTTTCTGCCCTTTCCCATTTGCTTTATTCTTGTCATCCCCTATATTAAAAGGAAAAAGTCAGACCAAAGAAATTTGTAACTCAGTTTTATTTTAGCTTAATATTGTCTTTTGTGGTTTTGCCTTAAGCTAATAGCACAGCAAATTTCCAGTGCCTGTTTGCTTTCCTAGATTATTATTATTATTATTATTCCATTACAGAGCAGGATTGAGATGGTTAATGGTGTTCTGATGATCCACAATGTGAATCTCTCAGATGCTGGAATGTATCAATGCTTAGCAGAAAATAAATATGGCACCATTTATGCCAGTGCTGAGCTGAAGATTTTAGGTGAGTACTATCAAAAAATAACAGACTGTTCGTTTTTGTCCCTTTGATAATTACATTTGTTCTTGGACTGTTATGGTAAGGAACAGCTTCTGCTGGTCCAAACTTAGCAGAGCAGATAAAAGTGGGTTCCTTTTTCTTCTTGTTATTTATGTGTGAGCGAGTCCTTTCTTGCCCAAGAGAGTATGGGTCCTTCTGTTGAATTAAAATTTTCTTTCATAAATTACTGAATTAGTTACATTTCTTTCATTATTTCTCATATAAGGCTACCTCAGTTTGAATACATGGAAAAATATTTTTTACTCCTTTAAATATAAGTGCAGGAGAAGACACTTAGAGAAAGTACATATATTTTAAATGTATTTTAGTCTCTGTTAAAAATAAATTATTATTTCTATGAAGGCCATTCAAAGGTAATTAAGCATGATCTTGGTTTTAAATGTACAAAACTTTCCTATGAAGTCACCAGTGCTGATTGAACACTGGAAATTACATTCTTGAGCTAATATCCAATAGTAAAACAAATACACCACATAGTATTACCCAGAAATATAATAACAAATTAATTATTCAAAAGTTGAGGGGGGGAGTTAATGAAGAGAGACTTGAACCATGTCTTTCCAACAGACTAGTTTTCATTAAAGCAAACTGGTAACACACAATGGTGCAATAAAAGGACTTCCACAGCGGTAAGTGAGACAGTTTTGTATGAGTCTCATGGTCTTTATTAGAGTGTGGTACGGCTGGAAGAGACCTGTCTGTCTAAGTAATTCGATGGCCATATCAGAGATTAGAGGTCTCCTCATTGCTCAGACCTTGCAAATTACAAAACCTGCACCTGGGAATCATTCTTGCCAACTCCAAGTTAAGTGGATACTAAAGCTGAAGTTACTGAAATAATCTACATTTGAGCTAAGATTTGGTCCTTCTGAAGAATAACTTATCTAGTACATTTTTACTGTTTCCTAGCTGGCCAACATTAGAATGTCACTGATAACCCTTTGAAATAGTTCTGTCTAGCTATAAATTAAAACCCACAGTCAGTGGTTGCTCTCTTTCCATCACTTCCGTTTGTCATTTGCGATTCCATCAGCAAAGAGATCCTTGTTGGTTGCAAAGATCTCTTGCTCTGTTATTCATATCTATTTTAAAACAGATATACTTATTATATCAGGTAGCTGAATACTTTCTTTGATGTCCTTTAATATTGGAAATGGCCATTATATGCTGCTGCAGTAAAATCAGCCTTTCATTTTGTCTCTTTTGAAACTGTACCCCTGTTAAATTTTAACCACAATGTTGCAATAAGGAAGCAGTTGCATTTAATGTTCTGGATTATTAAAGGGAAAAGAACAGAATAAATTGTCCATATAAGTAGCTCTTGTATGAAAATTACCCAAAGTAATGGTAGGAAATTCCTACATGTTTAAGGTAATAGAGTATAATATGTTTTAATATGTTTAGCGGAAACAGTTGCAGGGGGGAAAGGGGCCTTTGGTTTTGCAAAATTGGTTTAAGAAAAACACAAACAAATGAGATTACTTGTGAACAACTTTTCTTTCTTGGTGTGAAATAACAGTAATTAGTGTAATTTTGTGATACATCTATTACCTTAGCTGACATATTGTGATCAATGGGACTTCTTGAGAAGTGAAACACTAAGAACAAGACATGGTTGAATATCTTCTATTAAGAAGCTCTCACTTTTCAATTCCTAGTAGTTGGAAAAATTTAAAAAGTGAAAGCAATAAGAATTCTTTAGCAATAATACTTTTTGTAAGAATTAACACTAGTGTGTGCATTTTAGAGAGCTGTAGAAATTAAACTTCTTTTCATTTTGACTAGTTACTTATATGAAGTTATGTACGAAATCCAAAAATTTTGGAAAAGCTGTAGCTAAATCAACTATAGTATTTGATTACTAAAGCTGTTGGATTCTACAAGCAATCTTACTTTAGTATGTTGATGTGAAGGACATCTCAATAACTCATAACTGGATTAAGTTCTAGACCTGCCATCTAGCCTTGGCTGCTGATTTCAAACACTTTGTAAAATTCCATCTGAACTGCAGTTACAATAATTCCCAAGCCAAAGATAGAGATTCTATCCCTGAAACCAAATTTATTATTCTAGTCTTCTGTTAAAATGTAATGAAACAGGAAGCTGTGATTGTGCTCTGTAGAGTTAATGTACTTCTTTTTAACAGCTTCAGCTCCCTCTTTCCCACTAAATCAAATGAGGAAAACAATAATTATTACCAAGGGCCAAGAAGTTGTCATTGAGTGCAAGCCACAAGCCTCTCCAAAGCCAACTATCACTTGGAAGAAAGGAGATAAAGCATTAAGGGAGAGTAAGAGGTCAGAAGCCCGTTCGGTAAACCAAATATTGTGTTTGCATGTTTGATTCTGTGATATGATATGAAAATACAGCAAGTGACAAGAACTTGCATATGTTAGCATGAGTATGGCATAATTATTTTATCAAGTTGATTTGTCTGACAGTGGTGACTGTATTGTTTCCACAATATTGAAATGAAAAATGTTAAAATTGTTCAAAGATGCATACAGATGAAAAGAAGATATTAGTTTGGAGTTTTTTTCTCTATTTTTGTTACTAATTTCAAAAAATGTTTCAGTTACACTGTAGAGGTACTACAAAATTGGTGTATGAGGGTATCAAAAGCATAAAGTCTGAAATAATCAGGACCACATAAAATATCAAATGTGCCCATTCTCTTAAAATAATTTTAGTAAGTTAGATTTGCAACTTTATCACAATGGAACTCTGTCTAAGAGTAGCTTTTAAATTATTCAAAGAAGAAAAGTACGAATCCATTAGAGGACTTAATTATACGAGTACTTTCTGTACTTGGTAGCACAACTATTTAACAGAATATGTTTGATTCAGTAAGTCCTGTCCAGCTCTGTACATTAAACATAGTTTAAGCACTGCAGATTAAGTGTCAGCTGTAATTCCACTTTACAAGATTGCATGTCTGCACAGTAGAATAGTTTTGCCACCCTGCACATGATCTTTAAGTACACAGAGCAATCTTATCTTCTTTCTGGTAATGTATGGGGAAAAAAAACACTTAAACTGACTTGCATAGCATTAGTCAAAAAGATAAAAGCTAGGCTTTTTTTGTTCATTTGTGCAACACTGATTAAAGCAATAGAGCGCATCTGTCCTTGTTAGCTGCAAAAGCCATTTCATTCAGGTGATTTTTATTTTCCTCTTATGCCATTTGTTTGGTTCTGAGAAGGAAAGATGGATAACTGTTCATGCCATATTGGCTCTTTAGGAGGCAGAGTGGAACAGCATCATATACAATATTTAATTTTGTATATAATAATACAACTCAGGTATGAGTTGTATAGTTCATATTGACAACATATGACAGAATGATTTTACAAAAATGCCTCTAACACCAAATAGTCTGAGACTGAGGACTCCATGCTACAGCTACACAGTTAGCTGTTTTTACTACATGACCTTTGCCTCTCATCTCCACAAAACTCACTGTAGTTTCTCTGATCATCACATGTAAACCACATGTTAATTCAAGATTAGTAAAGCATTTTGGTAATTACTTGTCTGTTCAAGCATAGTCTAACTCTGAAGTCAAAATCTTACAAAATATTTGGAGGTACATTTTTGGTATTTGCAGCATTTGATACTTGCTTATTTTGTCACATTCTGGAATGGGGAATGATGAAGCATGGATGATAAATATATGGTAGAACTATTTCAAATCTTTGAAAGGCGTGGATTATGCTTATCTTAATTTTTAGTCAGGGAATAACTTGTATCATTCAGAGCAGTTTCCTTGTATCTACTGTTTAGATGGGTATGGGGTCGCTTGGAATATCTGTTTCAAGGGAACTCAGTTCTGCGTCTATATAGGGTATGCTTTAAACAACAGTAATGAAGTCTGTGTGAAGAGGAGATAAAGAAGGCTATTGCGATTTTGGGAAGGAAAATGTAAATCAGTGAAGGTAGTATGTATGTTCCCTTGTTTTAGGCACTATGAGAAGGAACCATTGGAACCGAACTGTGCAAAATATTTTAAGTGACATTTCAGTTTGTATCTGAGCAGAAGGCTGAGCTTGCTCCTGTGGGACTCGTGGATGAGTACAGTTCTTGCTGCAGTCAGACCTTTGAAAAAATTATCCAAGTCAAGGTCTTCATATTCACTGTCTATTTACGCTATGTTTGCTCTCACTCATAAGCAATCATTATTCTCAGCAATCAGATAATTTGATTGCACTTGGAAAGCATCTCTGTATTATAACAGCTCTTTTGAACTAGGTATGAATGAGTGGTAAGTCTACAAGAGCAAAAAAAGTGGGATGTTCACAACTATTTGCTGACAAAAAGTATCATTTTGAAAGTTATGATCTTGTAAATGTTTTAAATTTGATTAAATTACTCCTATAGAAACATACTTATTTAATAAAGAATCCAAAATATTCATAATTCATTCTATTAACAAGGTGTAAAGATCAGGACTTGCTGCAAAAGGCACATTTGAATGAAATAAAATATATGGTATTGGAGATCTACTCTGCAGAAGATTAAAACTTTCAAAGAACAAGAAATAGTCTGTGAAACTTACTGATACAGGACATTTAATGATCACTATTAGCAGTTGAAAGGAACTCCATGAAAAATTCAAGTCTCTTTCATATATCAGTATCTCAGTGAGTTGTTAATGCATTCAAACAAACATAAGTTCATCAGCATTTTCACCTAGAAGTTAAGAGGAGGGGAAAAAAGTGCCATTTTATATTTCTATTCTGAAATTGGAACACACCTGAGTACAACATATATGGGAATTGTGTAGGTAAACACATTTAAGCTGCATATTTTCATTAGTTCTCTCATAATTAAAATTGTTAACTATCTTTACTAATGACTTGTCTCTGGACACTATTGTCTCATTGGCTGATAGATAATTGTGTGTCATTTATAGCAGACTGTGACAATGTATACTCTGATTCTTGATTTGAACATTGAGGTTTTTTAGTTTTTTAGTCCGTAAGAATTTTTTTAAGAACTTTTGAATCTTTCATAAGTGTTTTTGGTTTCCTAGAAAAGTGGACAATATTGGGATCTAAGTACAAAAAAATAACCTTATGCTTTGACTTGTGATAAAATGTTTGATTAGAACTTTGATTTGGTTCTTCTTCCTAAATAGGAAGAATTGGACAAGAGTAGAGTGATCAACAAACATTTTTATGAAGTTTCTGAAATATCCCAGTCAGATACTTCCTAATCCATTAACAAACCCTTATTTACTATTTTAGCATTAGCTTCTAAGGAAGACCCAGACCCAGACTAAAGCCTGTTTCTAATTAAGTGGTTTTTAAACTTATGTATCAAGCTAAAAGAAGGGAACAAATATTTAGTAATCATATTTTTTTATGTAGACAGTAAACTTTATCATACACAGTAGAATCTGCTGTCAGTTACATCAATATAAACCATGAGTAATAAAGTCAACACTTAAATTCTAGACAAAGATTTTTTTATAAATTCTGTCTGTTCCTGTGTTCAGGCTTCTGTAAATTGCAGATATTTTCTAATGTTTTAGTACTGCACACATCTTTTGTAATAACTACTAGCTGTAATCTCTGTTTTATCACTTTCTTAAAGTCACCTACCATTCTTGTCTAGATTGCCCTCTAGTGCTGACTACAGTTGATGATTAAACAAATCTACTTGAGGAGCCATAGGTATTAAAAAGCATTATGTCTTTGTTTATCTGTTTTTGTATTTTTCCTACATCTAAAATATTCTTCTCATTAAACTTACATTGAATTTTCACTCTAACTCATTTCCACTGCATATCCATTAATTATAGTTAAAATAAAATAATTCCAAAGCACTCTAGAAGTGCAGAGTCTCTATTTTTTCTTATTCATTCACATCAAGAAATCAGAAAAAAATAGCACAATTGAACCAACTGAGGGTAACAGAGAAAGCAGAATTTTTATAGCACCAATTTTGTGTTGCTTTATTTTGCTTTTGTTCATTTTTGATTTGAAGTTTCTCAAATAATAATGCTTATTTTATTAATATTTCTTGTGTATCTCAATTTGTGCATGAATCAATATTTAATGTAAAAAAAGTCTAAATACAGTGATGTCTAAACATACATATATTTATGCATTGGTAATATAGTTCTGTGTTTACTGACTGCTCCGTTTCCATATGGCACATTCTGGTCTTTCTCCTTCACACGACAGAAAGAGCTTTGCAGAAAAACATTAATAGTGTCTGAAGGTCAGATTCACAATAGATCACCATGAGCAGAACAACAGTGCCAGTTTCTCTGTGGCCATTGTATAATTGCTCATATTCGTCCACCTAGGTCTAAGCTTAACTTTGCCTGAAGACCTAAGTGTATTAAGCATTTCTGTGAGGAAAATAAATGGTAACAATATTGCACCTGTCACTTCAAGTCGACCACTTTTCCAATGGAGCAATTAGTTTCCTGCATTTCACTTCTGTTTGAAGGACTTCTAGAGATAAGGCAAAGAAAACTTTTTGCATGTTAAGCAGCAGAGGAAATTTTAGGTAGTTTGTGTGCAACAGCCTGGCCTGGGTTTGGCCAAGACACAAAGTTCAACATCCCTATTCCTGCAGTAGACATCATGGTTTGTTGGTTGGTTGGTTTTTATTGATTGCAAGTGGTTAAAAACATTTTATTCAATTTTCTCTGAATGTTGTCAAGGAACAGACCTCTAGATATCACCTAGTCCAATCTCCCTGACCAAAGCAGGGTCAGCTAGAACAGGTTGCTCATGGTCATGCTCAGTCAGGTTTTGAGTATCTCCAAGATTGGAGACATCACAGCCTATCTGGGAAACCATTCCAGTTAATTACCTCTACATTAAAAAAGAAATATATTCTTACGTTTAAATGGAATTGACTTTTAAATGGAATTGCCTGTGTTTCAGTTTGTGCCCATTGCCTCTTGTCCTGTCACTGGCCACCACTAAGAAGCGTCTGACTCTGCCTGCTTACTCCCTCCCAGTGTGTGTATCAGTTGATCGGTGTGTTGAACAGTTGTGAGGCTCTGGCCTATAATAAATATGATTATATACTGAATTAATATCAATGCCTCTTCCATGACACATGAAATTCTCCACTCAGGCCTGCGCCAAACCTGCTTGGCCACCAAAATTCATAAAATGGTGTTGTGACTTACTCATACAAAACCTGCCCACTGTGTATTGCCATGTAGCAAAGCTACTGTTTGCTTGACATTTTCTTCATTTACTGTATGCCTCACCTGCAGTCATTGGGACTGATTTACAGCAATAGAAGCCTATAGAAGCTGTATATTGAACAACAAGGTGCTGTACGTGAGTAGCAAGTGCTCTGACAGCCAGTCTTTTACTATTACAAATAAAATTAACAGATACTGAAAAAAGGGAGACATGTATATCTGTGAAGCTATGACACATTTAAACATGGAGAAATATTAATGAGGAAATTCTGTCTTCATTGTCATGTGGATATAGAATTTCAACCACACATTGACATATGAAGAAAAGACTAAACAGTATCCATTAAGTGAGAATCATTGTCTACAGGTACAAAATGTGGAATAAATCCACAGGAGGAGACATAGTGTTCAAGCTGTGTGTAACATAATACATGAGGGAGTGAACTGAGGCTTCTGAAATTTTGCCTTTGCCTAAGTTTGCATTCTTTTGTGTTCTTTCAGTTATGTTTCTTTAACATTCATCAGATGTTAAAGAAGTCAGAGAAAAGAAAGAGAAGAAAGAGATACTGTATGGGGACATTACATTCCAACCATTAATATAGGATTGCTACAGTATTGCTAGACAGAGACACAGGGAAGCCTGAGACTATTGCCTTCTACCTTCCTTTCAGAATAATACTGAAATCTTTGAACTGCAGAAGAGGTTGTACTGTATGCCTAGATCTTTTATCTGTCACACTTTGCTGTGCAACTAGGGGAAGCACATAGAGCACTTAATTCTAAAAATATCACTCAGAAACTTAGAAATGAACATGTTTTCATATTCTTCTGGTCTCTTAGACTCCTTCATTTTCAGTTTTGACAGGTTCTTATTACAGTTTTACTCTTCATTGTACTGTATTTAAGGATCTGTCAGTGTTTCCATTGTAAGTTCCCATTTTAATGGCTTTATAGTTCAATGGCTATGAAAAAATATCAAAGGAGAAAAGAAAAAGTGTTTCAGAGCAGAAACAGGAAAAAAATTATTTGAGCTTTCTGATGAAATTAGTATTCAATTTTATAAAGTGCTTTGGTTAGTACATGTTGTGCTATGTTTTTAAATATGAACATTTATTTGTGTGTAACAGAGGTAGATATTATATGCTTTCTTCAAAACCATGGTGGTAGCTTTCCAAAAGAATTCCAATTCCATCTTACTGTGGTATGTAACATTTGTTTAAACTGAAAATTCTGCACTGCAAAGGTAAAAGAAAGTATATATGTAAAATGGGTGCAAAATTACTCTGAACTATAATTTTCAGTTTGTCTGTTAGTCCCTAAGTTGCACCACTCTCAACTTGTATCTGGCACAAGCTCGTCTGCATCTGTGTGATCAGCCACACAGACAGTACAGTAGCTCAGTCTACTAATCTTCCACTTTTTGGTGAAAACACCACCATTTTTCTTTCCCAGTAAAAAAAGGTCTTCAGAATTAATCCAATTATAGGAGCAGATTATTAAGCAGGTTGGAGATTTTACTTTGTGTCTCCAGTTAAATATCCAAAGACAATGGCCACTCATGATTTTCAATTAGATTAACGACTAGCATCTCCCACAGGCTATAAAATGAATTCTGTGATAATATTCAAGGAAATTGTTATCTGCAAGACAATGACTTCTGTGAACTGAAACATCCCAGTCTTTCTTCATAGGAATGGTGTTCAGGACAATACTTTCCATTATTTCTCCTTAATATGGCACTTCATACACTTGTGTATGTTTAAGTAACAGTGCATTGAAGTATACATTATTTTAGAAAAACATTCTCATCTTCACTCATTGGCTTGATGTTTGAAGAAGCGTTCCACCATATTTTACCAATTTTCAATTCAAATAGGATTAAGTTGTGCAAAAACAGATATGCAGTTCCCTACAATAACTATACTGGCCTTCAGTCAGCAGAGTGAAGGTCTCACATAGTTACTCTGTAATACCCATCAAGTACATGTGTATGTTTTGGACCTCTTCAGTCACTTACAGACAAGACACTAATACTCAGGGAGCTGAGTCTCACCCTATATGGCCTTGCTTTTTGGTATTTCCATACAATTGCATCTCTTGATTGTTTTCTCAGTTACTGAACTGTTAAGTGTCTCATATATATCGCATAGCCCTACTGAAAAGAAAAAGCTGAAGAGCTCTACCTTTTTAAGTTGTTAACAACAACAAGATATTTGATCTGCTGTGTATGCCTTAAATATCTGCTTACACGTCTCACCTAATTATCAGGTGAGCAAACAGTTCGTGAATTCTGATTCTAACTATAATTAATTTCTTTGCTGTTGTTATGAACTACTGCCTGTTTGTGCAACACACAAGCAGAATATGACAAGTCATCAGTCACCTAAAGGTTTTTCTTTGCTTAAGGCTCTTCAGACTGACTTTCAGCATAATTTGTCCTTAATAGAAACTTAATCTAAAATTCTTGGGAATTTAAACACTTAACTTCATGCCACCAGATGATCCCCAGATTCCCAAGTGGCACTTTAATGATCAAAAAGTAGTGAATAGAGAAAATGCTGGGGATATTAAGAAAGAGAAACTTCATGACAGAAACTCTTATCTTCCTGAGAGAGTTCTACAAGTCACTTCTTTGCAATTTTTGCATAAATCATGGTCTAATTTAGCTGTGGCAGGCTCATAATGGGAATTAGAGATCTGATTATAAAGTAGAAAAGGGAAACAATGATAACCTTGACTAAATAGTAGAAACAAAGGGCAAGATCATCCCTTTACAAAAAAGAACCTTTGTTCAAAAGCAACACAGTTTTACTAATTGATCATATTACATGAGTTTTGACAACACAATGATTTTGGACACACTCCTTTACTCATATTCTCTTATAGAGAACGTGATTAAAGAAACAGTCCAGTACCCATCATGCCTGAAATGTTTCCTGCTTTATGGACCTTAGACAAGAGATTTACTTTTCTGTACATATGGGTGGAGTCAGGTCTGGTTTCAGTGACAAAGTTAAATTGCTGAAATTTCCTACCCTCATCTCAGGCTTCTTGCTTTACAGTGAAAAGCTTGAGAGATCTGATTCAGGTGAAAAGTAGTCCCTTTTTTCACCTCAGCTATTTTTTTTGCTAGATCATTTGCCTTGTCAGTTGGTCAAACAAATGCAAATGTGTTTGTGCCAGAGTAGCTCAGGAAGGATCATAGCCACTGGTCATTGACCAAGACTCACAGCAGAGGAGTGCCCAGGACAGCATGCAAAGCAAGTCTCACATTTTCCTGCCTATATATGCTGTATACCAGTTAGGGCAGATGATTTACCTACAAAAGTAAATTAAAAGCTGCCATGCAATGTTGCCTGGGGTTGCACTGGGATGCAATCAGCTATGCTATTAAGCGGTGAGTCCCTGGCTGGATTTTCACCTGCATCAAGTAGCTGTCCCCAAGTAGTCCTTAGACATCTTAGGAGTTTGTACATGCCAAAAGCCATTTCTGCTAGGCTGTCTTGGTGCTGCCACCATGTTTTAAAGGCTAACAGTATTTAATAGATAAATAATAATATAGCAATAAAATTTTTAAAGTCTGTAGGCACCAAGTTGATTTTTAAATTAAGAAGAAACAGAATGTTAAAGAAATTCCCAAGGCATTGTGGGAAATCTGTGAAATGATCCTAGATCATTTAGATTTAGAACTCTTCTCAGACTCCAAAGTAGGAGCATATCTTTTGAGTGAATCTTTTAATTTATAACACCGTAAAGGGCTAAACTACATTTAAAGTGATGCTCAATATTTCATTAGATTTACTTGTCGGCATCCATGAACTGTGTGGACACTACACAGATTTGCTACACATGAGGTGCTAAAATTAATTTTTACACTAGAAAGCTACCTTCCTAGGGAATGTTCATAAATCTAAATTACTTGGGGTGGCTTTTCAACAGATTATCACCTATTGCAACACAAATTAGTGATCTTTGTAGCTATATCACAAAATGTATTATTAAATTTCAAAAATTAAAAGGAATTTTTGATGCATTTGTCATCTTCTCTCAAATTATATTCTGACATTCTCCATTCTTCTGTCAATCTTGAAAATACATGGCCTGTCAGTATTTATATGCTAATTGCTCCCAAAGAAGAAGAATAAGTCTCGGCATATTTTTAAAAAGTTTTGTGTGTCTGCAGAAAATTAAATTGTATACAAAACCTAAAAAAACTTATATGATATATAGAAAAGTATGGCGGAAACTGGCTTTCTAATGGAATTAGTAACAAAAAAGAATTTCATTAATCTAGAAAACAAGCTACGGTTAGTCCACATAGTCATGATAAAAAGGTAATGGCTCTCTCAAGATAAATGATTTTCAGGCCTCTGCTAACTTTATGAACATATTTCAATACATCAATGACCACAGACTTACTATCCAATCAGCAGTCTCATATTTTAAGCAATATATGGCAATGAAGTTACATCTTACTGAGCAAAAAAGACACTTTAGGTCAGAACAAGGGATAATCGTCATGCTTGCACTTTTGTGTATTTTCAAGTACTGTAGAGCATCAGTCTTTATGGTTGTAAAGATTCAGATTTGCTTTTCTGTGAAAAAAACCCCCCATCATATTTCCTCATGAAAATGTTATACCAATTTATCTATAAGGAAAGCCAAGGTATTTCTTCAAGTAATATCATAGAAGCATAGAATGGTTTTGATTGGAAGGGACCTTAAAGATCACCTAGTTGAAACCCCACTGTCATAGGCAGGGACACCTCTTACTAGACCAGGTTGCCCAAAGCCCTGTCCAGCCTGGCCTTGAGCACTTCCAGGGAGGAGATTTCCACATCTTCCCTGGGCAACCTGTGCCAGTGTCTCACCACCCTCACAGTAAAGAATTTCTTCCTAATAACTAGTCTAAATCTACCCTCTTCCAGTTAAAAGCCATTACTTTTCCTATCGCTACATGCTCTTGTAAAAAGTCCCTCCCCAGCTTTCCTGTAGGCCCCCTTTAAGTACTGGAAGGTGGCAATAAGGTCTCCCTGGAGCCTTCTCTTCTCCAGGCTGAACAGCCCCAGTTCTCTCAGTTGGTCCTTGTAGTGGAGTTGCACTCTCATCATCTTCATGGGTCTCCTCTGGACTTGCTCCAGCATCTCTATGTCCTGCTTACATTGCTTACTGGGCACAGTACTCCAGGTGGGGTCTCATGAGACCAGAGCAGAAGGGAAGAATCACCTCCCTTAATATGACAATTAGTACCACAAATCAGTATCATGCTATTACTGATTATGAATTACATTTCTTGTCTTTAACACTATCAATCTATCAATCAATGTTCTCCTTTAGGTAAGGGGTTAATTTTAAAGAACTTTAAATTTAATACTTCTTCTTAATAAATGATAGACAAGAGGGTAGAATTCCAGAATATTTTTGAAAAACAACCACATGAATAATTCTTCACTGCTTATAAATTGTAAACCCATTTACCACTGCAAGAGAAATTATTTCTAATATAATCTAGTTGTGTACAACACTGATTTTGCTGTAGCAAATTACTAACATCAGTGAAAATCAGATTACTTTGCTGTTAGTGACTTCCATGGAAGTATATTTTCTACGTATACATCTGGGATCCTTATATTTCTCCTTTTTTTTTAAGTGGCTGTATATAGCTACTGTCCCTACAATAAATAAATGTAAAGAAAGTCAGAGGGAAAATAATCATAAGTGTAATGCACACAGAAAGGTTAAAAATATATTGAAACTTCTGTTTAGTAGACTAGTCTTGAAAAAAAAGAGAAAACTAGTAAGAGCAAAAAATCGAGGCATTTAATATTTGTGAAAACTTTTAATGAGCATTCCTCAACCTTGCCCTTCACTTCTGCTTTCCTCTTACTAAGTCCTTTTAAAAAATTATTTCTGTACTTTCTATTTTTAAAGATTAACAAGTAATAACTTCCAAGTTAATTAATATGCCATTTCTATCAGATTATTAAAGAATATTTAGTAAAACTAGCCCCATTAATATCTGTAGCACTTCACTGGACCTAATATAATGCTAAGATTTTTTTCTACCCCTGCTGTCATATCCTGTCGTCTTTGTACGTAGTTACTAATATGCTTTTTGTATTATGCTCATTGGCTATTATCTCTTTGCCTATGTTCACAGCAGACATAATCGGCTTAAAGCTGGGAAATGTATAATTTAAATTTTATCACAGTGTCATTAAATTAACCGGGCTAAAGCCATTGAAACATCCTTAAAGTATTAAAAATGTACAGCTTCTAGTTAAAACCTCAGGAAGACCTATGAGAAAAGTGTGTTATTTTCATACATGTGACCTAAGGTCAAAATGCATAAAATCCCCTCATTACATAGTCTAATATTGTTGGAAAGTGATGATATGATATTGTACCATTATAACAAGGTGATAAGGTATGATAGAAGTATGATTATGTAGGAATCAGAAAATGCACCTCCTGAAGCTGCTAAGTGTTTAATGTAGCTTTCATAAGCCTTTCAGTTTTACAAAGTTCTCAAACCATAGAGCAGAAAGAACTTTCACTTCCCCTTTTTTTGTCATTTTTGTAGGAATTATCTCTTTCAGCATTCTTGGATCTATGTCTTGCAGATACTTTGGCAAGAATAACTACTACTATTCAAAGAAATCCCTCTTAGACTTTTGACTGTTTAGTGACTGTTAATTAATCTTATATTTTTATCATTGTATTTTTGCAATTTCATGTCATCTTCCCTTTCGTCTTCAAAATTTCCTTTACTGTTCAATATGTACAGCAGCTACATAGCCCTGAGAACATAGTTCTGATGTAGTTCATTTGTCACTACTAGGTCAACTGACTTATACTTAGTGATAATATATATTTGGTTTTTTTAAAGAAATCTTTTTACCCACAGACCATTAACTTTTCTTGTTTTTGAATTTAGGACTGAAAAGGTTTTCTGTAGCTTGGCTGAAAAGTCACCATAATCCAAAAAGTAATAAGCTTTTCACCAAAACTTCTTGTCTAGTAAAAATAAAAAGGTAACTAACCAAAAAATGCAAAAATAGGTTCCAGACTAGAAGAAGCCCAAGGAAATCTACAAATATTCCCAACCTATCTTGATAATTCCTTATCCATCTACCTGTAGAAATGAACATGTACAAATTTCTTTGAATCATCAACAACTTCCATTTTACTGATACAGTAATACACAATGTTGAAACAACTTTACTTTGGACTCTTTTTTTGATTAGCAATTTTTTAAAGTTTCCTTCCTACATCTCTGGTACCTCTTTGCTGTGAATGGATCCTTACATCATTTGCTAACAATGTCAATCCAAGTCTTTCATTTCTCTCTTCATATATGGTTTAATAATCAGTGACTCACTTGTGTTTGAGGTGTGGGTCCAGCTGTTCTCAATCCCCAAATTTTCCTTTCTTCATAAAGCTTACCTTTTGATGTAATGCATTTTTGGATCTTAAAGGTACTGAACTGAAGAAAACAGAGCATTTTTTTGAAGATGTCTTTATTTTCTCTGCAGGACAAACCCTACTGTGGTTGTTTTAACATTCTAAATAATAAACAAATTTAGATTTAAAAATCTTCTGTAATCTGTAATGGATAACTCCAATTTTCTTTACAAAAGAAAGGCAGTCTATATTCTCATGGAAAAGTAAAGCAAGGTGCCAAAGACGTGCTCGTAAACTAGCAGACATATTGAAAAAAGCATGCTATTTAAAACAGACATACAGAATATTTTTTAATTCATGAACTGAAATAACTTATATTGTAAGAAAACTTTCAA
This sequence comes from Mesitornis unicolor, assembly GCF_000695765.1. Classification (NCBI taxonomy): domain Eukaryota; kingdom Metazoa; phylum Chordata; class Aves; order Mesitornithiformes; family Mesitornithidae; genus Mesitornis; species Mesitornis unicolor. The sequence continues at coordinate 6,113 of NW_010158812.1, read as the reverse complement.
ACAAAAGAAGCTAAAAATATTGCTTACATTAATGTACCTTTCATTTACCTTGGACCCTAAGCAGATTCAGAAGAAATTATGTTAAACAGTTCAGACTTTCTGAGTGACATCTCTGTAGCTGCAGATGAATCTTTCTCAGCCTATCTCCTCATTCTAGCATTTCTCCTCATCCTGATTTCATGCTTCAGTAAACTATGAACAATCCATGTCTCGGAACACACTATGCACTAATTTTGCCCTGACAACCTTGTACTGGGAATTATAATACTTATTACATTTTTTTCTAGGTAAAAACAAGGGAAGTAAAAGACCCTTTGTCTTTACATTGCCTGGGTTATATGACAACAGAGATGCTGTTTTTCACTGTGAGTTCTTGTTTTTAATGGCAATTAGTCATAAATGGCACCATATCCTTTATCTCTGTACTGAATATCCTTCAAATGAAAAGCAGTATTTGTAGGGACTTAAAATTCCTAGTACATCAAGTGCAGCATTCAGGAAAGTATACCAGTTGAAGTTCTTATCACCATATTTCCATTAGTCGTGATTCATTTTGCCTTGAATCAGTTTTTCAACACTTCCTCACTTTAACATTCAAGGCACAGAGTATTATTGCAGTTGTGTTTTGTTTGGGGTTTTCATTCTGTGTCCCTTTTCAGGATCAAGGCAAATACAATAGTTCTTTGTTGTCCACTGAATACCGACTCAGGGATATTGTACACCCATTAATACACTGCAGTTTCTGAACTCTAATGTCAGCTTAAAACTCATGAGATTTAGACTGTTGAATTTAAGCACATGTGCTTTTTCCTTTAAGACATAATTCCTGCTTGTTACATATACCAGAAAGCATAATCCAGATTTTGTATCGAATAGAATCTCTTGCACCTAATACAAACTCATATAAAAAGAAATTCATAGGACTGCAGCAGTAAATGAATCTTTATTTATTAAAATTAATTTATTCCTTAACAAGGGTTTCTTGTTCTGTTGAATGTAAATTTCCCTATAATGTTAAATATTGTCACTGTATAAAAATAATATTGAAATGAACTAATTCAGACACTTCCAACAAGACCCCAGAGTGTGGAAAACTGTGTAATAAAACTGACTGTACAAAGGTCAAATAATAAAACTGAGAAACTCTGTTCTTTTGCAGATAATATCCTCAATATATTTACTTTTAATTCTGTAATCAGGCCATTTTAACCTTTATCTGTCTGGTACTTTTTGCTTGTGAGTGTGTGTAGATTTTTGTGGATATTTTTAAATGTAGATAATTTGCTTTCAGGAATTATCATTTTAGGAAATAAGAGACAAAATTTTAAAAATCCCAAACTTCTACCAAGTCACTGGTATTAAACTCATACATATGAATTAAGGTGGCCCTTTTTATGACAGTTGCGCGACATTTACTGTACTACCATTCACACAGCTTTGTGAACACATAAAAAGCATACTGCATATATTCAAAAATCTTGAACCTGTGGCATGATATTCTTATTCAGTCATCCATCTGGTCCAAAAATGTTCAGCTACAAAAATGCCCTAGTGATAGGTAGCTCTACCTTACTGGTAGCTCCTCTCCAGTGTACTGCAGAGAGCAGGTACTATTCCTCTTTTCGGCTTATCAGTTTTTTAAATACAAAAAAGATATGTTTCTGTTTACCTCAATGATGTTCACCTGATATAATTTTCAGAATACCAGTCTTCCATTGCTTTTCTTTCCAAGGGCACTATGTTTCTTTTCAGAGCCAGGCATGTCCCTTAGTTGTACATATGCTTAACTTCTCAGAGGTCAGCTGAGAAAAGCCAAAGGATAAATTTGAGTAATAACTCCTATAGTCCAGGGCTCTTTTATTCAGAGTAACACTCATTTTTATACTTTGCTTCATTCTAGTCAATATTAATTTAAGGACAGTAAGTGAGAAAGTGCTGTGGTTTAGAAGCTTCATTTTGTCTCCTTTTCGACCCAAACAGCTGTTCTTTGTACCTGCTTTAATTCCCTAGGCAATACAGCATTTGGTTTTCTATGTGTAACAAAATGTAGTTTATCTCTCTTTTCCAATTTCTGTGATAATTTTGAAACTGGCTATTTAACCATTTTAATTCTGAAGCCTTTTTCCACAAGTAAGTTTTTCCATTTGCCAATTCCTTACATTTTTTTTCACCTTCGACTTAATAAAAACTGATTTTCTTCACATTCAGGACCTTTGTCCAGTGAGTAGTTTCACAAGTCACTGAGTTTCTGTCTTTGCTCCCAGTTCCTGTGTCCAGAATGATCAGAACAGTAAAAAAACCTTGAAAAAAAGAGTCAGTTGTCTATCATGTTCAGGAATAACTCCATTAAGCATTATTAGTATTTATTATTCAATCCACACTATACTCGCCAACTATGATATGATTTTATGAGGCATTTGCTTGTTTGCTAATATTTTGAAGACGTCTGCCTAAAAACTATATCCGATTCTTCCTGCAACTATCCTGCAACAGACTTCCTTACAGATGAAACTGAAAGAAATGAGCTCTGGGAAGCTTATTATTTTAAAACAGAATGTGTAATATTTTCAGTACTTAAGCATTATCAGAATGTACCATCAAAATTAAATTTCTCTCTGTTCAGAGCTCTGAGTAGTTCTTAAAAGCACCAGTGTGCACTATGTTGTGAGCACAGTAAGGCAGAGTCAGAAGACCTTATTAGAGCAGGGAGGATGCAGACAGACAGACTGCCTCATCAGCCCCATCTGGGAAGTGCTTGGGTAAGAGAGCAGCTGGAGGGTAGACTGGAGAAGGATTTGAAGGGGAGGATACCCTGCACAGAGAAAATTAGTTTAAAATTCTTATTAACTTTTATGAGGAAACCAAAAGAAAATCATGCAGTTTGTTTCCTAAGGAAGAAGAAAATATCATAACCTTATCATTAACTGTGCCTTGAAAGCATCTGAAAGAGGAAGTATTTGATGACAAAATTGCTGTTATCTATTGAACTGGCTGAGCCTTCATTGTGGCACAAAATTAACAGTTTAATTACAAAAGCAACTGAAGCATTTCACTGGCAGTATTGCAAAAAGCAAAGCTTGCATTCACATTTCCACAACACACATTTCAAGTAAATTATGGAGGCAATGGTAGAAGAATGTGGAGAATGATCAAGAATAGCTCATCCCACAAAAGAAACAGCTTTTCAGTGAACACAAAGTGCAGTGTTCTGCTTTAAAGTTCTTCACTCTGGGCTTCAGAAGCATCCAGTTTCCCTTTTCCTAAAATGTTGACAGGATCTTCTTATTCTAGATTGTGGCTTAATGCTTTTTAGTATGAGGTTGAAACCTTGCTAGAAAAAAAAGAATTATCTGCCATGCTTTTAATGCACATTCTGGAAACTTAGATATTTCTCTGCAGCTGCTATCGTTCTCATAGCGGGGTGATTGAAAAAATGAGTATCGATGCCCCAAGCTCTTAACAGCACTCCACAGAGCTCTGCGGCAGATTGCTCTGTGGCATTCTTGTCCATGTACTGTTAACTTGGATTTTGCACTTAGCAAGTGGAGGATTTTGATCAATATGAAGGATTCTACACAAGGGACTCTGTGGATAGGCATTAAACTTACTGAATTAACTAAAAGAAATCTCAAGGAGTCTTGACAAATTACAAGCTGCTGCTCTTGTCACATTCTTAGGAATGAACTGACCGTGAGCAAAGAATTGGCATCAGAGAAGGCAAAAAACAGAAACAGTTAAAGCAGTGAAAACTGACACCTTTTCCATTTTATAGGAAATATCAGTTTGCCATTAAAAGGCTCATACACTGAGCTCAAAACATGATGAAAAAAATAGAATATCTGACTGAATATTAACCAAAATTATTATTTTTAGTATTTAAGACTATCCCAGGTTTAAAAATGTTCTATTTCAATGAATGCAAATTATTCAAAGTCATGAGAGAAAGATCAAAGAAGGCAAAAAATTGAATTCAAGTAAAATCAGAGGATCACAAATGCTGAACTGCCACTAGGCTTGTCATTTCATGGGTTTAGTAGTTTTTGACTAAAAGGTATCCAAACATAACCTGACTGATTTAGTACCTTAACTTTATCTACTAATGTCTGAATTGAGAACAACAAATTGAAAAAAAGCTATTTCAAAATCCAAGCAAAGGCAGAAAATGGAATGGAATGGAAAGGAACAAATAAACTTGCATTAGCTCTTTCCTGATAAAAGTTTTTTGTTATAACAATTCAGCTACCAAAACTGTGTAAATAATATACTTGATACAAATGTTATCTATTGACCTAGCATCCATTGTGCTGGACACTGCTCAAGCACATGCAGTTCCCAAATAAGGATGCGAGTTGGTACAATGAACGATGCTTATGTAAGCAGATTTCATTCTTTGTGGAAGAAATGCAGTTCATTATTTAAATTTCAGAAGTCAAGATTAAAAGCTTGTTTTCCATGTAGAAAAGCTGGTACTGGCAGTTTGTCCCAGGACATGTTGCTTGTCACATCTTAATAAAAGACTTTGAAGTATTATTAGTGGTATTAGTAAGACTGATATTCAATATGACACATGAAAACAATAGAAATACTTCCTCTGACATATGCTGAAGCTCTCAGATTCTCTTTAAATGCTAAACACAGTCCATAAGGATGTAGAATTTTATATGCACTTTTTCAATGAGAAAATGTAAGTGAATTTCTTGATTAAACATATAATCCAGAAAAAGTATATCTTAATCTAATTATTAAACCTTCATCTAGACTCTAATTTTCTACTGCAGGAGAAAAATTACTTCTGCTTGTTTATAAATAACAGTGTAAAAAGCAGTGCATTTAATTAAATGTCCACTGACTAATCTGATTGCCTTGGTATATCTTCATAGTTTGTGATTTACAGACAGGCAAAGGGTCATGGGAGCCATTTACCACATTAATGGTGATATATGAAGACAGTCATTTTAGTCTGCAACATTTTATTAAAAATCTTCAGGTTATAACTGTGATGCAGGTTTATTATCTATCTGTCTCTCTGTGTGTTGCCTCTAAAAAAGCAAGAACAAGAAACAGCTTTGATTTGGTGGACAAGATCTGAGGCCAAATCATGCCCTGAGAAACAGATGGTGTGTGAATGGAAGCTGTGTGAAACCAGCTAGCAGAAAAATGAGGCTGTAGTTCAGACTGTGTGGTACCTAGGATTGAGTCTTATAACTATTCCACTTTTAAGACAGGAACCTAGAAGCAAATGAAACTCATAGATGTTTTACAGTACACAGACAACTAAATTGGCCAGAGTTATGTCCCTGGTCACAAGTTTTTTAGTACTCTGTGTCTCCAATAAACCAATTCAGTGAAACCATCTACTAGCTGGTGTTTTATAATGTTGAATTGTTAGTCTTTCCTTCCTCATCTCTTTTACAGATTTCTCACATTCTCAGCAGTCATTCCCTTGTTTTAAAAGTGTATGTGTTTTCAGCTAAGTCACTTAAAAAAACAGTTCTAAAGCTAGGCTTTTGATTTGTAGCACAGGTAACTAAAGAAGTTCATTGCTAATAGCTTCTTGACTAGATTTACTGCTTTTGGTAGCTCTCTTTTCACAATGATTTCTTCTCACCCCTTCTCCTCTTCAAGATAACATAGGTAAATAAATTTATTGACACTTCTGACAGGCAGAAGGGACTGTATGTGTAATGTATCACACAGGAAGTTAGAGGGAGTTCACAGGCCTGCACCATCCCTGCATGCAATTCAGAAACACATCAAGTTTCCACACTGTTTTGAGACGCTTTCATGAGTGTCAGTGGTGGTGCAGCTAGTACTACCTCATCTTCCTTGACTCAGTGTCTTCTTCTCTGACCCTCTGCTTCTATGTACAACACAAATTCCTCCCCTCCCTTCCCCTCCCCTCCCCTCCCCTCCTCTCCTAATTCTTTGTTTTTCTCCATTTCTGTTACCTTGGACTAAATGCCTTGTCTAGTAGATGTCCCTTTTGCATTCATAAACACTATAGATTAAAAAAACACATTTCCCCAAATATCACAGGATGAAATAAACTATAAATGTATTGGTAGAATACACATCTGAGTAATGCATTGTGATTGCAAAGAGAAATATAAAAA
>NW_010158811.1:63428-106195 GCF_000695765.1 Mesitornis unicolor | reverse complement strand
GGGCTGCCCGGCGGGCGCTTCTTGGTGAGTGCCCGTAACCCCGGTGCGTCCGAGGGGCCGGGGCTGGGCGGGCACAGCTCGGCTGTAACGGGGAGGGCTGCCCGCTGAGTGGGCTGCGGGTGCGTTGAGGTGGTGTAGTTAACACACTGCTACCCCAGCACGTATTTGCGGTGGCCAGTAAAGTGACGATGATGAAGGAGATGACTGCAGAGCATGGAAGAGTTTAATGGATACACTTGGTTAAGCTTAATGATTAAAAGCTGTATGGATGAGTGTTTTGGGGAGTTGCCGTGTGCTGTGACGGATGTGACATACACGTGTGGGTGTGATGTCCGTGTGTGTACAGGTGACACGGGTGTGTGCACCTGAGGCTCCCCCATCCAACCCCTTCTGGCCTGGGAACAGGCTGCTGTGAGCACGGGGACTGGGCATCAGGTGCCGGGCCGGGGCGGTAGGTGTATGAAAACACAGAAGCAGCAGCTTTCAGAGTTGTTTAATCTTAGAAACTATCAAAGTAGGTCATAATTTAGAGGATGTGGTTAAGGTAATGTTTGGCAAAAGCATTGGCAATTTAATATATATATCCATGTGGTGAATGGCAAACTGCCCTACGACGGAATGTGATATTCTTCTTATAAATTACTGTATAGGATTTTCAGTACTTTCTCAAAGGTGATTCACCTGTTAAAATTTTGTGTTGACCACCATTGCCTCTTTTTTGACAAGTTTACATCATGCTCTTTGATTTTTTTTCTCAAGGAGAAGCTGTTAGAGGAGGATAACGACAACTCAGAATGAGGGTCATCTTTGGTACACTGATGTTCTTTGACATTTTAAAATTTTTCTGTTTTCATTATAATTTAAAATGCTATTAATTCTCAAAATAGAATTAAAAATATTAATCACTATCTAATCTGCCTGAGCGAAGAGATACAGAACCAGTAGAGTGGAGCTTGCTTTCTTATTGGTGTCTGATGTTATTGTTTGGCACCAGTAGTAGTGAAAATTGTTTATATTTCTCAAGCTGAATGTCAAACAGCACCCAGCCAGGATAAATCTCTTTAAGTCAGCAGGGCTGTATAACAGCCTGAAGTCCTAAAATGGATGGATGGAGAGACCTGTGGTCCTGTGACCTTTGTTTCTAGGTCATGGTACTATTCAAAAAAGAGCAGGTAGGATTGCCTGCGTAATTAAAGACCAGTAAAGCCCACTGGCTCTGGCATTCCTGAAATTATAACGAAGTCAATCCGACAGTTACTTTTTAAGAATTAAGGAATGAGAATATAACAACACACTAGTGAACATGGTTTTGTGATCAGTTTCAGTCAAACAAGTGTGGTTTGATTTGCTGAGCATGATAAGCTCGCTTGCTGAATGTAACAGTGAGGTAAAGCATTGTGACCTCTCAGGTGGAAGTTACTTGGTTTTACAGCAGGGATAACTGGATAAAGTTCCATGGGCTGAAGTCAGACTAGTTGGCTTTGAAGAGGTTAAAACTAGAAGTCTTAAATTGCAACAAAGGAGACGTAGATTTTAGATGCCAGAAAGAAAAACCTCCTTAATGCTAAAGATAGTGAAATGCTTGAACGGGTTATTCTGGGATCTTGTGGAATCCTAGGTAGAAAGGTTAAAGCAAGTATTTCCTTAGGAATGTGGAAACAGTTTTTCCTAAGGCGTGCAGGTGGGGTAATTTTGCAAGTTACATTTTTTCTCTGATTCTAAGATATAAGTGTAATACAAAATCCCCTTTGAACTTTAGAAATGGTGCACAGATTGCTATTCAAGTGTTGCTTACACTTTTAAAAAATGTGACTGGATAAATTAACATAATATTATCTCAAAATATCTAATATTATTGTGTTTTTTTCTAACAGTTTATTCAGCTTCTGTTTTCAATTAATCTAGAAAGAATTAAAAAAGACACCCCATTTGGTTCCTGGGAACTAGTCTTGGAGAAGTATATGTGCCCTGCATGGCATAAAAGGATTTTAGCAATATGTTTTTATTACAGTTATGGTGCAAAATAATTTTAATGTAGTTTTTTTTCTTTTGCACATATGCCAGCTTTATTCAGAGCCTTTACTTTCTTTCTTTTTTTAATTCTTAATTATCTTTGCTTCTGAGCTGTTCAATGATGACTAAAAATTGTCTCTGAATACCGCTACTTTGACTCTTAAGATAGCAGATAGTGTTGGAAATTAAAGCATAGCTTTTGAATATTTTAGTGAAGTGAATTAAGATATAATTATGTGTTGCCTTCTTCTCTGCTATACTTGTTTCATTACTAGCAAGTAGGCTGTTGTCACATCCAAAAAAATACCGAATGTAGGAAGAAATATCCATGTCATAAATGGTAGATGTTAAGCTATATGTTATGGGAGTGCCGCTACGAAAGACCTAACTAACTGGCTTGCCAAGAGTACAACATGAAGAGGTCAGTGCTTTTGTGCCCTCTTCTACCCCTAAAGGGTTAGTAAAGTAGTCATTTTAAAGTATGATTAAAGAGGTAAGTGCATCTGCTTGAGATTCCTGTTTGTGAAACAACAAACTCTGCAAGACCTCAAGGGCTGGGGTGAGACAGGAGGTGCTGAGCCCCAGACATGAAGAGACCAGAATTCATTCCTAGGTGACTGCTGTAGGCAGCTTTAAAGAGGCTCAAGGGTGTCCTAATGGGGATAAGAAGACTCAAATTATAAAAAATGATGCCTTATTAGATCTATGTTATGCATAATGTGGGTTATCAAAAGTTGCTGCTTTCATGGATGTACAGGAGAAGAGACTATAAAAAGAATAGGTAGATATTGGTTAAAATATTGGTTAAAATGTTGCTGTGAAGCAAGCTGTTTTGGTATTATAACCAGTTTTAAATTCTGCTTTGATTTTTGCCAGGAAGAACCCTGTCATTTTTTCCACCATAGCACCAGTGGACAGTAGATGAGCTCTTCAAAGAGACTGCTAGTGAACTGAAAGCAGTTTCTTTTATGTATTAGAGCTGTTAATTCTTTACTCTTTTTATTTGTTTTACTCTTCCTCTACTCCATTTGTTGAATGTTATTAATTTGTTAGAACTAGAAACACAGCCTAAGATAAGGTTCTTCAGACTTGGATTGATTTAATAAGCCGCATTGAGATAATTTTCTGGTTAGTAACAGATTAGCATTTTACAGTCCTGCATATTACAAGAAGATTTACTGGCAGCTCTTACGAACATCCTGCAGATGCACCTCTGATCTTTCTGCAGTCTATTGGAATATTTTCTTTTTGATTCTAGACCTCTATTTTAAATAGGAGCGTCTCATTGATGTCCTTATTCCAAGACTGGGTCCTGGTTTGAGCTGTTTCTTTCCAACTAAAAGGAAATCAAGGAACTTATTCAAGGAAATCAAAGTTCCTCACAGGTATTCATCAGCTTGGGAATCACTGGATCAACAGGAGTTTGCAGCAGCACAGGGCTGCTTTTCAAAGCCAGGCTTCTTTTATTTATCAGCCAAAATGAGGTATTTGCACATGTCCTTGGGTGACAGTAGAGAGACAAAAGTCTTGTAGCTGCGGTCGTGGTAGGTGCATCTCTTCTGAACGGAGGAGCAAAGCTCTCATCACACTATCCAGGTAGTCTTGTTTTTTGTTTCAACCTGCAGTCACCTTTTTCAAATACTTGTTTGCCAGTGATTGTTAAAAATTTATATGGCAGTGTTGACGTTGTCATGTATCTTTAGGAGAATCCAAGCTCTGGTACTTGCTCGTGTTTTGACCGTTCTTAAGTGGCTGTGCCCAGGTACTGCGCTCCCTTGTTCCCTTGTCCATATCATCCTGCAGTGATCTGATATAAAAATCAATGTTTGACCTGAATCCTATACAACTTCTATGACAGTAATTTGACAGTTTCTCTATATTACATGAAGCAACTCTGAGTCCATTGTTGTTCGTACAATTCTTTTATGGGAAAGGTTTTATAGTGCAGAATGTTTTTGTTACTTTACTGGTCCCCCACCTTATCCTTATCAATAGCATTGTAAAGGAGTCACAATACAAGATTATTGCATCCTAAACAGCCCAACTGATTTTGGTTTAATAATCGCCATTGTTTGACAATAAATACTATCCTATGGCATCTGTCCATACAGATATATGAGCAATATATAAAATATCCTACTTTGGAGCAGTCCTTTACTAGACAGTAAAGGTGAGTAAGGAAGTACTTATGTTAACTCGTAGTGGGATACTTTAGGCCATCTGTTTTTATTTCTAGTTACATTATAACAATACATTATCACAGTAGAGCATCCCCATAGAACATATTGGAAACTCTTAACTGTGTTTTTTTCTGTGTGTTGTTCTTCTTTTTTCTGTAGAGAAATATGTGCAGATAGAAAAACAAACACAAAGAGCATTATTTAGAGTGGACTTTAATTTTTAGATCTTTCAGTCAGTAGAGTCATCTTTGTATCTGATACCTTCTGTATTTCTGTACTTGAGGATTATGCTGCACTTGAATTTTCTTCTTCTCTGTAAAATGACAATAAAAATTAAACCTGAGCTTGTGAAGTGTTTTTCCTTAATTAGAAGATGAGAATTTTCTGTAAATGTCTGGCTGTTGAAGAGGCTATGACTCACAGCACTTTACAGGTGATTTTGAGCCACTGATGTAAAACATGGTAATGTCAAATGCATTATAAATGTCAGACAAATATATAAGATTTTATAACTGTTGGAGTCAGTTTCATTTACATATAGATGCTTTTATGCTTAACTGTTATTGCCAAGAGATGAACAAGAATACTTTGAGTCCTGAACCTGTTCTTTTTGAAAAAGACGTGTGCATACCAATACAAAGTAGTATAGTATTAATAACATACTTTCATAATGTCAGTTTACGTGAATGTATACTTCTTCTGTGAAACCTTAGTTATAAAAATGAGAATGATTGGTGCAGAGTAAGTTAAATCAAATCAAGCTTATCAATTCTTAGTTAAGTCAATTAAGGTACAGTACTTTACTATCACTTTTTCACTAATAGGCTTATTTAGCTTTTTGAGTAAATTGTGAGATTATAGAATAAAAAATAACTTCCTGAACTGAGTATAATGTTTTTTATAATATTTTATAATATTTAATATAATATTTTATATTTTAATTAAATGCTCTCATTCCTTTAAAAAACAAAACAAAACAAAACCAACAAAAAATAGTCTGATTAGTTTGGAAGGTTGGCTATTATGTACTTCCAACTTCTTTTTTAGGTTTGTAGGTGGAGAGCTGAATATCTGTTACAATGCTGTAGATCGTCATGTTGAGAATGGACGAGGAGACCAAATTGCCATTATTTATGACAGTCCTGTTACAAATACGAAAGAGAAAATAACATACAAGGAACTTCTTGAACAGGTATGTTTGAGAATAACCTGGCTACTGAAAATGGGCAGTAAATTCTGCATGGCAGGTAGATGCTACAGGGGTAGAAATGGTCTACCTGGCTAGCTTATTCTTTTTGCTGTGCTCAGTATTGATTTATAAGCTTCACTACCTATACCAAATTATACTGCATCTAAGAGGTTTTGATCTTCCTCTAGTTCTTCTTTTTCTTCTGGAAATTAATAATTTTTTTACTGGTTGGTTAAATTTTGAACGGTATTTGATTTCTTTTTTTTTTCTTCCCCTAGCAGCTCTTATTTCATATTTAAAAGGTAAAGCAAAGTGGAATGGAAGAAGTGGTTTAAGTTCTGTGGGGTATGTAGCAGAACTCATTCAGAAATTCATTATAATCTTGCTGATAGCTGAGTCCTATCTAAATACTGTTTTTTAATTCTCTACAGTTTGCTCTTTTCCTTAATCAAAAGGGAATATGAGGGAAAAGTGGGATTTGAGATTAATATCTTGTCTATTGAAGCTTTCTAGTCCATTCTTGTGGAATAAATTTCATTTGGTTTACCTGGTAACTTCTGGACACCTGATAACAAAGGTATTCAGAAAGAGTTTTGCTGAAAATGGGAAAGCCATGGGCTGGTGTATTTTGTATCAGATACCTTGTAAGGGCGAGGAGAGACTTTGAGAAAAGGCCCACTGAACTACTGTGGAGCATGGGTGATGGCGTTTGGCTCACAGCCCTCAGTCACTGCTTGTCACTGTGTTTTCAGGCTGCTCAGTGTATGCTAGAAGTACAATATCCCATCATTTTGAAACCGACTCTCAGTGCTCTGCATGTTTCATTATAGATCAGTACGAGTACAGATCAGATGTATGACCAAAGTTAATGAACCTCTTGGCTTGGCAAAAGAAGCCTTTTGCCTTCTTTCCTGAGTTCCTTTCCCAATTTAAAATAGCCTGACAGTGTGTACCTGTGTGCAGACTATTGTTTGGACTGTCCACATCCAACAAATGTTTAGTAGTTTGTTTGGCCAATAAGCCGATAGTGTAATGAGGGTCTCTTATCGGAGAGGCTGCCTCTTGAAAATGTCTCTACAAAAGATCAGCACTTGAAGTGGTGAAATTCTTACTGGCTTTTGGTAATAAGAGGAGTGTGTAAATGGATTCACTGGAAGTTATGTAGGATAACTTTGGGTCACAGGGTTGGAAGATGCAGAATTTTATAGCAGGTTGGATCATTTGTTCCAGGATCAAACTCATGGTAAGGATCAAAAAAATGAGATAATATAGTTCCTTAGGGAGAGTGGGATAGTTTGAGTGATGTACGCAGGAAACCTGTTGTTTTCAAATTATACTTATCCTTTTTACCTGTTACACTGCAGTTCAGACCTAAGAGCTACGGTGATGCTGCAGTTTTAAAATTAAGCACCACTAAACTATAAATAATTGACAGAATTGTTGGAAGCTTGTGGGTGTTTAGTGCCCAACCTGTGGGAAACGTTCAGGGGCTTTTTTGGCAGAACTGGAATAAAAGGATTGCAGGACAATTTCAGCAATTCTTGATTGATGTAAATAATGGCAAGATCAGTTTGTGATGGTGTTCTGTACAACTACACTTGGAAAGTCTTGAGAGTTACAGTTAGTTAAAGTGACATTGTATATAGTGCATTCAGTTGCATTTTAAGTGTGTTAATTATGTGTTCTTACAGATGAAATCTTCCAAATGCAGAGAAGGAATTTGGCAAATTTCAGACATAGCGGTCTTCCAGAATGTACCAATTGGACCTTTTTCTTTCCTGTTGCCTGTTATAGGCCTTTAAATGAGGATTACAATGTTGGACTGAAGCTAGTGAAATGTAGGTGGAAGTTTTGAGTATGTCTTGGGAGATTCTCCAATTCCAGTAGTGAGAAGGCAGGAAAAGATAAGGGGGACACAAATTCTGTTGAAATATTACTGAATCTGTGTAGTTGTGAGGTAATATAAAGATTCCCGGAACAAATAAGGAGCAATGTCTTCTGTTAACTTAGAATGTTCTGGCTATGTTGAAAAACACTACCATTTTCAGGTTAAGGCAAAGGTTGTTAGGTAGGTGGAAAAACCTTTCTGTTTACAGCACTGGGTGTATTCTTTAGTCTGCCTCACCTGCTAAAATGAAATCTCAAGAATTTGTGTCATATTATTTGCAGTTGTTGATGCTTGACAGATCGTGTACACAAAAGCAGATAATTTCTCTCTGTGACTCTTTCAACAACAATGCACAGTTAACATGTTGAGTTCAGTGTCATAATGAATAATTTCTAAGTGCTGTAATAAGACAGGATTAGACAAAACCAGCACCCCCAAGCCTCTGACAGCATTGTGTGTTACTAAAATATGGATGAGAAAGAAGGGTTTCAGGTTATCAGCAATTGGTTAGGATGTAATTTCTACTGTAGGAAGATTTTGTCCATAATTATCCAATCTAAAAGCATCTGCTTCCAAAATAGCTCCATTAGCCATTTTCAGTTTAGATTTATGTGTGTATCTTTCTTGCTGTGCTCATATTTCTTGCATATGACTGAGGAGTCTCCCAGATTGTTCTGTTTTAGTAGTCTTTCTCATTCTTCATGCTTTACTGCATCTTCTTCCATTGTCTACTTCCTTGAAAAATTGCCAATGCCTTCTTAGCTAGAAACAGTGACCTTCATTTCAAGTTTTTTTTTCTTCAGAATTGCTTTAGAATCAAAACTTGAGTACAGACAGAAAATCCTCCTGAGACTGACAACATGACTTTTTATCCTGTTTGTCTAGTAAGGCAATATTGTCTTGATAAAAATATATATTAGACTTATTGTTTAATGCTGCTTTTCCTTATCTTATTTAAATCTCAAATGACATTTTTCAGTGTATGTCTTGGAAAGATTTAACTGCGATGTCACTGGGGTAGCTCTTCAGAAATATCAATATTAGTATTCTTTAAAGAATGAGACTAATCAGGAATTTACAAAGAGTGGTGTCTTGGGTTTTTCACATTCCACACAAAAGACTTCCAAATGACACTGTAAAAGTCTGAAGAAGCAGCTGGAACTTGATCTCCCCTGACTGAAGATAGTTATACTGCAGCATGTCAACATCAGCGATGCCTACAATAATGTATAATTTGGTGCGGCTTGGGCAGATGAGTGAAGCAAAGCCATGCTGAATTAACTGCTCAGTCTCCTGGCATTTCCACTATACGTGGTTTGTGAGCTTTACTTAGGATTAGGTTTATTTTAATCTTTTAAACCAAATATCCCATAGCTCAGTTCAAAGCCATCTGAACATAGCTATCCCACAAATCTTCGCTTCCTTGATTTGTGGGTTCCTTTAGGAAGTGCTGTGCTCTCCCTTCATCTATCTCACTGCTGCTTGATGTCTCTCCCCACTCGAGTGGATGTTGTCCTAATAATGACATTTTAGAGGAACAAAGATGCTGTAGGAGTTGTGCAGAACACTATGGGCTTTCCCTCACAAGTACCAGAAATTCCTTCTGAGGCAAATACTTCTCTGGAACCCATCTCTTCTGTGGAGTGAATGCCATGGCATCACTTCTGATCAAACAGGATTGAGCCCTGCAGAACACCACTGGTGACCGGTCACCAGCCTAATGTAACCCCATTCACTACAGCCCTTTGAGACCTGCCCTTCAGTCGGTTCTTCACCGAGTGCACCGTGAACCTGTTCAGCCCACAGTTGGACAACTTGTCCAGAAGGATGCTGTGAAGGACAGTATCGAAACTCTTACTGAAATCCAGAAAAACTACGTCAGGTTAGTTAAACAGGACTTTCCCTTTGTGAACCTGTCATGACTGTGCCTAATGATTGCACTATTCTTTAAATGACTTTCAGTAGTATCCAGTACAGTATTCTCCATAATTTTTCCAGGAATTGAGGTTATACTAACAGGTCTGTAGTTATCTGAGTCTTCCCTCATACTCTTCTTTTAAATTGGAATAACACTGTCTAGCTTCCAGTCAGCAGGGAAATCATCCTGATTTGTATTTTTTGTTGTTATTTTTGGAAGAGTGTACCAGCACCACTATCACCACTAGGTGGTATACCTATATACATTGCCTCTGTGACAGTGTGGCTGAGTTTTTGTGCAGGAGCCTGTGTTATCAAGACATGCCATGTCCACAGCTTATGCAGTTGCCACGTCTCTGCCTGGAGCACAGACAGAGCTGGAAAAGGTCAGGCAGTCTATAGTGGAGCTTATTGCTCCACAGAACTTTCCTCACTGCTCACAGACCCCAGGGAATTGTCTCTCAAGGCATAGCAGCTTTCACAGTCAATGCAGAGACTCACACTGCCTTTTCCACAGCTCTGCAACCGGCGCCTGGATTCTACTAGAAACCTCCTAAATGTAGTCCCACACTCAGTACTTGTACAGGAAAGGAGTGTGCACACTTACTGAGGCAGGCATCCAGACCACCAATTTTGCAGGTCCCAGAGTCTGCCATGGCAGTGAGTGGGCCAAGGGGATGTTCTTGCATGTTGTCTCACAGGGGTCCTCTGGGCAGGTATGAAATCACCATTGCCGTGCTTTTGCCTAGACTGTGTCCTAGGACTGCTGATCCTGGGACCAAGGGTGTGGATGTGTGTGGTTGAGCAGTGAGCTTGATGAAGTGCTCTCCCCTCCTCTGGTGATCTGTTCAAGATCTGTGACAGGGGCACATGCACTGTGCCACCCCTGAGAAGTATGGTTTTGCCACCTCATCAAGAACATGGTCTCCATCTATTTGAAATGAATGCAGCACCACTTTTCAGTCTTCTCCCACTTGGCAGCAGGCTTGACATTAGCAGCAGGGTGGTGCCTCAGCTGGAGAAGCTTTTGCAGCAGTAGGAAAAGGAGGAAACAATAATTAAGAAGAGTAATAGAAGAGTGAGGAGGCTGATCAAGCCGTGAGGGAAAGCTACTTTCTGTAGTAGTCTTGGAAAAATGACACAGTGGAGAAGCTGAAGAGCGTAAGGCAACTTGCTGCCTTTGGTTTAGAGGAATGTGTATGTGACATGGCTCTTTTTGCACCATGAGATGCACTTCAGGATGTTTCAGGAGCTCTTGGTATTTGAAGAATCCTTTTGTGTTTAGCTTTCATTGAAGAACTCAAAACTGGTGAGACCTGGTTATTGTTTAACTCAGGACTGAGCATTTGGAGCAGAATTTCTGTTTTAGTATCTTTTAAGAGTTCTTTTGGCATGGACCAAAATCTGCATTTTGTAACTGCTGGGGACAGCCAGGTGCAAATGCTAATGCAGAAGTGGTATTTGTTTGGTGACTGGGTAGAAATAAAGCCATGCTCGCTGGGGGCTTGTATTTAAGCCCAGATCTTCAGAGCTGAAAGCCTACTTGAGTTTCTTATTATATCAGTTGGTCTCAAGTGATTTTATTACTGAAGTGTCAAATATATTACAGTGATAGAGCAATCTTAAACTTGAAGTAAAGCAGAGAAATAGCATGCTGGTAGGAAAATAGCAACTGTAAAATTTTGAGTGATGAAGTATGCTGTCTTAATGTAAATCATAAGTGACAACACACTATAACAAAGTGGAAAGTTTCATGGCTTTTAACAGTTTAATGAAATGTCACTACTCACTCTTCCCCCCTCCCTTTTTAGGAAGAGTGATTGCTTGGATGTTTCAGGGTTTCCACATCAATCTTAAGGGCAATGTAAACCTGATTTATGATGTTCCCTAGTCTTCCAAATATTTACAGACAGAGACAGTGTTTTATTATGTATTAGGTAGGCCAAATGCTCCCTGGCTGTCAAAAGGATGAGGGAAAGGGCATAAGGAAAATCATAGATACCGATGTATTGTATTAGGTTATTGTCTTTGGTGACATTAAACTCTCTAGGGTGGTGAGGTTAAGTGCAAACAAGTGATTACTGGGTTTGCATGGAAGAGATGTGGTTCCTGCTACATGTAATCTGCTTTAAGTAGTTCACTGTGGTAAGTTTCAATAAAAATTACTTAAGTACGTGCAGGTGTCTGCACTATCTCCCTCCTGCAGTCGAGTACCAAAGTTATATAGCTTGTGTACAGGCACTGGGAGACTTCTATTACAAAATTACTAATTATGATCTTTAAATGAGGCCTTTTAGTAGGCAAAATTTGCCTTTTTCATCGTTGTGTTCAACTACTTATTGTTTACTGGCCACACTTACACTGAATATGAAATTATTATTGTTTTCATTCCCTTTGGCCTTTTTGTCAACACTCTGCTTGAAAGTCACACAAGCAGCAAAGATAAGGAGTCGTTTTCTCAGTTCTTTGAGAAAAGGTGATATTAGGTCTATGTTACAATGAATTTGCAGATTTTAATGTTTTCACAGCAGGAAGTATAGAAAAAGAATTTACATTTGGAAGTAGAGTTGTTATCCTTACAATTAATTTCACCAATCCTATCTAGAAATGACTAAATGCTGGTGGTATGACAATAAAGTCTAGTTGCTTACATGACCAGGCCTTGTTGATTTTTCTTGGGTTTTGATAGTGTATGTCAGTTTCATAGAGTATTGATAGGTATTAATAGGTCGAGAATTAAAAATATTTTCCTTTGATAATCAGTGACATTTAATATAAGAGGTCTATTACAAATAAATCACAGGCATACCTAGTTTGTGTAATTTTCAGCTTGATATGGTGAGGACTTTGCTTTATAAACATATTCTTTCTTGCGGCTGAAAGTAGCAGGGATTTATGCAGGGTTTATAAAAAATGCGAGCTATGCTGTTATCTTCTGATGCAAGCCTGCATACTTGGGGCTTCTGTGTTTCCATTTTCTTAAATCCTCAGGCAGAAGTGTAGAAATATGTGTAGTTAGATGTGGATAAGCTATGTATTTAATGCAAACACATGCATCAGATGCATCTAGAGCTTCTGGGTGTTACTGTCTCAGGTTGCTGAAAGTCAGTAATGTTACATGATCTTCTTCAGTACGTGTATCTGTCAGATAGGCTTCTAAGATTGGATGTGATTGCCCAAAGTTTTCTTGAATATGACCATAAAAGAAAGAGCCTAATGCCTACAAATCTCAGAAAGTAACAGTGGTACTAGAATTTGAAACACTTAACTGGAATAAGCTAACTCTTTAAATAGAGAAAACTCAAATTTGATTAATAATGTAAATTAAAGTAAAACATTTCAAAGAAAATCTACCCTCCTGACCAACTCATCCTTGAAAAAGAGGATCCTTCCCTCCAATCCTGCTTGTACACCATGTATTATTCACCTAGGCTGGTCCCATTGCTTGCATTATTTCCTGGGTCACTAAAAGCATCTCTTACTGCTTCAGAGGCTTGGGTGTTTTCTATTTTACAGGCAGTGTCCCCTTGCTGCTCTCAGGAGTTTGTCTCCCCATTCCTTTCTCTCCAGTCTGACAGCACCTGAAGAAAAGAGTCTTTCATGAGACTAAATTTCACTTGAAACTTTATCTGTGTGATATAATGAATAAATAAGGAATAATGCAGTATAGGTAAGATATGAGGAATTAATGTATGAGGAGAGTCATGTAACGCTTATAGGGAAAGAAATTAGAATGTTTAAGCATCTTATGTTTGCCATAGTATTTTCTAGGGTATGGCAACCTGTTAAAGAAGAGTTTTATTACTGTAATAAGAGAAGTTCCCCTGTAAGACTGAGCAACTCCTTTGTTCTGAACTTTGATTTATATGTCTTCGGGTATCTCAAGAACTTCCTAAAGTATTTAACTTTTTAGTCTTACCTCTAATGTAGAGCTATTGCAAGCAAAGCTACCATTTTTGTTAGGTCTGACTACTGTATAACCAGGCTTATGGACTATTCCAGCTCATGACTTCCTGGGATGATTCTGCATCCATCCTGTTTCCTGTTAACTTACTAGTCTACTTTGTTTCTTCTTAGTCTACAATTTTTCCTGTTAACCTATTAGCCCATGTTTTCTGTACAGTTACATGCAGTTTTACCTCTATTACTTATACACCTCTACACACTGATGTCTAATTGAAAAATGTAAAGGCAGTGAGCAAGTTTAGGTGCTGAGTGTTACACAACTGTCAGCCTCTGGAACTCGAGAAAGCTCTGACAGCTGAGTTCATTCAGTTGCTCTTAGGGAACTCGTAACTTGCTTTTCCACATTTCCATGCTGCAACAAGCAAGTCGGGACAAGTGCACAGTGCTTGTCCCAGGCTCCCATGCTCACTCTTAACAGAACTTACTGTGTGTTAAACTGTCTGTCCTGGTGTACTAATGAAAAATTCAATCCTAGTTTTGTGACAGAATGCTATACACTGTCAAGGTAATAAATATATTCTCATGATGCTACAGATGGCTGACATTGCTGCTGATATATCACATTTCTTGAGTCCTTTGCTGCCATGCATAGTAAGTCTTCAGGCTTCTGCATACCAAAAAAGAAAATCTGAAAATGAGAGGAAAAATGGCTCCTTAAATCTAACTGTGTTTCTCTGAATTTGTATTTACATTTGGTTCAGGATGTAAGATTTCTTGTCTCAGAATGTGAGAAGTTTACAACGCTATAGTAGAGAAAATATCACTACATATTGATTTGTGTTTCAAACTTACCCAGTTAGGACAGAATCTGTGTTAAGAAATGCTCTGTTTGCATCCATTCTTAAAAGCTAGAATGAAGAAATAATAGCAGTGATCTGGATAAAAGAATGAGTGGATGGAGTGTAACTTAAAAATTTGCAAAACATGGCTACTGATTTTTTTTCTCTAATGTGTAAAAGAATTAGCTTCAGTCCATTCCCATTTTACAAAGGAAAAATGCATTACAATTTTTTTGCAAAAAATAAATTGTCATAAAGTTATTGAACCTGAATTGCGTTGTTCATCAACTTTCTGTATTATACTGGCTTGTCTCTGTGATGTCCTGCATCTGTTGATGATGTGAAAGTTGTTTTTAATGGGGTAACAGCAGATGTGGAGAAATGTTGAGTATGTTATGAATGTCTTGTCAGTACAGGTCTCCAAGTTAGCGGATGTTATGGTGAGACATGGAGTGAAGAAAGGAGATCGTGTGGTCATCTACATGCCCATGATTCCGCAGACAGTGTACTGTATGCTGGCTTGTGCAAGAATAGGAGCCATCCATAGCCTCATTTTTGGTGGATTTGCATCTAAAGAGCTTTCTGTTCGCATTGATCATGCAAAGGTAATACATGTTTGGAACAACAAACACCATTGCTTTAGTTACTCATGTACGTCAGTGTCAAAAACCTTCTTTTCTCTTCATAGGGCATGCATTCTCAATTTGTTTATAATACCTAATATTGAATTTTGAGCAAAGTACTACATCTGTGCTGAGGGTGATATTTTATAGCAGACATTGAGATACAAATTTTGACCTCTGTTTAAAAAGCATTAGTTTAACACGCTGCTGTCTGTTTAGAGGATACTTTCTTCTCGTATTTGTCAGTCTTTTTCTACAAAGCATCACCTTAAAATTGGCTTTTCACGCAGCATTTTCCTCAAGTGTATGAGAAAAATGCTGCCAACTGTAAATTACTTCATTGGCTTACTTGATGTTTAGATGTATTAAGTAGTACATTTTTTCTGCTATATATATGCTTCATCTAATTTCTGCATGGATCAAGGCAGCTAGGGAGCCAGTTGCCTTAAGTAGTGACTCTGCAGAGAACATAATTAGTAGAAGTCAGTGCTTTAAAGGCTTCTGAGTTCGGCACAAGTTGAGCTTGTTTATGTAAGCCTTTGTAAGTGAAAATGCAAATAGTACTTTAATGATCTGCTTAGTAGCTTACACGTGCATATTAGTAGCTTGCGTATGCACTAGTCTCAAAACAGCTAACAATGTTTATACTGGAAGTTTCTGTTCCTATTTTCTAGCAGTGAATAAGA
The DNA here is from genome assembly GCF_000695765.1 of Mesitornis unicolor. NCBI lineage: Eukaryota > Metazoa > Chordata > Aves > Mesitornithiformes > Mesitornithidae > Mesitornis > Mesitornis unicolor. The sequence goes on along the minus strand of NW_010158811.1, from coordinate 90,954 downwards.
CAAAAGTCTTTGTGGTCTTGACCAGTTACCAGGGTCATTCAGACTGTATGTGGCAGCCACCTATCACTGAATCACATTGGTTAGACATACAAGCCAAAATATTATGCATGGTAAAGTCCATAGGATTTGTGGAACTTTTACCTCTATTTCTGTGTACAGAAGTGCTTTTCAGATCACCAAGTCTTGGATTTGATGAATATCTGTAAATGGAAAGTTAAATGCATCCCCTCTCCCTGCCTTGATGTGTTAACAAAGATATAGTAATAAAATGGCTGAAATTGTTTGTTGCAGTTGTGAAAAAAAGCTGGAAGAAGGCCAACAACAGCTCCATAGTTTTCCCTGTCTTTCTTCCCACTCCCCCACTTTTTAAACAGGCTATAAAAATGCATTTTAACTCATAGCATTAGAGAAAAATAACGTAGACGAAAAAATGGTAAACTTTAAAAATGAAGACTGCTACAATACAAATCATCTAGCATGTTTACTTTTAGAGTATTCTGCAAATATGAACTAATTAACCCCAATGGATTTTTTCTGAGGAACAAAGGGAGACAGCATAGTAATCATAATCCTTGCTTCATGCATTAAAATAAAACAGAGAAAGGTTAAGTGATTTGCCTAAGGTCACATACCAAGCTTTTTTTTGCAGAATTAGCTGTAGAATTACTAGCTGCAGGCCATGGATTAATTGCTACTTTACATTGCCCTTTTTTTTCCTTAAAAGGCAGATCTAAATATTGTGGATGAGTTTTGGTCCATCTGTTATGTAATGAAAGTGTAAGTAAAGAGGAGAGGCAAATGCTCAATCTAAATTTCAAAACATGCCCCAATTTTGCAACACTGTAAAGCTTTAAACTCTGTATATAAGTAGTTGTGATAGATGGTATTCTACTGAACTCAGAAGTTAACTGAAGGAGTCTCAAAAAACCTTAACCTTTCTGTTAGACTTTTATATGTATTGGTTTAGATGCTTTAGTAGAGGACCTAATATTGATAAGATTAATTAGAAGGAGTTAAAGATGTGGAATGGAAAGTTAGCTGTAAGATGCTCTTGCAGAAGAAAGGTCAAACTTCGCATTTTATTGAAAGATCTAAGTGAAAGAAATAACAAGCACTTTCTAGTGACAATGAAAAGGTACATACTCTTAACCAGCTTACCTTAATTTATCTTGAATTTTAAGTAGGTCTGGGAATGCTGCAGAGTCCTGCCGATGATAATTTCTACTCTTGTCAGGTATTGCCAGTTACAGACATTCCCCCTACAGAATTATGATGAAGTGATACAGAGCATGAGAACAGGCATTTCTTGTTGTCTTTCCTTTCACCTGAATCTGAGAATATATAATTTGCAGTATTTAAACAATAGACTTTTTTGAAGAGCATTAACTGTACTTTGAAAAATTAGCATGACATCTGTTTAAGCATTTTATCTTAGTAAACTAGGAAAACTGAAAAGGATACTTAAGAACAATATGTTTATTTGCCTATTTAAAAGGGTAGTTGCTATGCCTTCAACAACCGATTTTTCTTGTGGTTTCTGAATCACAATAATTACATAGCAATTCCAGAGGGCTTTTTAGATTTTAAGTCCAAACCTTGCCCAGTTAAATTCAAGTAATGGTGTTTTTCAAACATGGCTTTTGAAAATGCTTCACTAAAGCAGTATTATGATTTGCAAGTGAACAACAGTTCTTTGAAATAGAAATTGTGCAAGATACTAAGTTTATTCAAAACTAACTGGTATTATCTTCTGTTGAGGTCAGAAATACTGTATTCCTCACTTATTTACGGTTGACACATTCAGAGATTTTAATAAGATTTCCTTGGAAGTTTTGTAGTAGTTTATTCTGAATTAGACATAGTTCCTGCACACAGGTATGGCTATGAATGGTTGCCCCTACTTCTCATTATAAAATAATGCAACCTTTTGAATGATTAGGCAGCAAGCTCAGCTACCAATACAGAAAATGCACAATTGCCTTCTAATAGTTGCAGTCCTGTCTTGTCTTCTCTTGAAGCACTGTTTATTTTTGGAATATGTATTGTAGATTAGAAGGCAGTATCTTGCTTTTTATTTTTAACTACTTGGATGGTATGATTCAGGTCTCTTTCTTTAGAGCACCATATAGTATCTGGCAGAACTAGATGTCTGTGGCAATCTGACATGTATCATCTAATTGCAAAGCCAGAGCAGTACCAGCAGGTGCAGCAGAACTATATAACGACTGCATAAGCACTGAATATCTTTAAAATCCATGTCACTTTTCTGATGGAGGAGGAAGGCACAAGAAAAGTGCAGTAAGTTTGAGCATAGGCTTGTGATCAGATATGTGACGGCACAAAGACAAAAGAGCTTTGTGTGTTGAATTGTTGGTCTTGTACTTTCAGGCCTTGCTTTATCTCAATTCTACTTCTTAATATTGTTTGTTGTTTGTTTGTTTGTTTTCTACAGCTCAGTATTGCTAGCATTCCTTCACCACAGCAGAGGTGGGAGATGGGTGCATAAAAGCAATATGGGAGCAGAGATGCAGGGAAAGTAATGCCAGTAGGCAAAGAGGTAAACCACTAGAAAACAGCAGTTAAAGCCAGTGATGGAGCTTTGATTTGCACAGAGTGATCCATGATGCTTCCAAATAGTAACACTCACTTGGGAAATACATCACCTTAGCCAAAGTAGTATTGGTTATTTTTAGGTTTGCTCACTGCATACAAAGTAGTTGATGAGCAGAGGTGGCACTGTTTACAAATGACTGTAAACCTGGTGTTGACAACAGTCTTTCATCTTTGAGTAGTTGAATAGAACTGTGTTAATATCTTACAATAATTACCATCTAATTTCAGACAGACAGACAGATGAATTTTCAGTTTATCTGCATTGTATTTTTTCATCTTTTATTAACATCAGTGCATCCCAAAAGAGAAGGATGGCAAATGCTGAAATTTTAAAGCATATCTGAATTCTTTATTTTGAATGTAAAGTAATTAGCAGACATTCCTGAATGGCAGATTTGGACAAGAAACATATTTATTATTGCACAAGAAAACAATTTAATCTGTGCTTTCTATGCTGAGCTTAATGCAGCCTTAACTGTGACATTGCAGTTTGTGACTATTTAATGAGATTTATGCTAATGCATACAGTTAGTAAAATAGTTTGATCAAACTGAGGGGCATAAGTTAAATATACTTCTAAAACTCCAAAAGCAAGGAGACTGAAAACTCATTCTTCTCCAATTAAAAGGGCTTCTAACACATAGTTTCTTTGGTGCTGCCTTTCATTTCCTGAAATGCAAAAAATAAAAATGCTGATCGTGGGACTAAAATCAAAAGAGTTTGTATGCAGATTTCTTGACTTAGGAAATCGTACATAAAACCTGTAGGTAAATTTAATGCCAAAGATGCTAAATTCACATTTGGAAATAGAAATTATTCTAAAAAAAACCCCAGGGATTACAGAAATCTGATTTTTAGTGGTTTTGCATCCTGAATCCTGCAACCATCACTTGAAAGACCCTAGCTTTACTTCGTTTATGTATCTTGTGACTTTAGCTTATTGTATTCCTGTATTTCTGTATTCCTGTCATGTCTTGCTTGTCTTATTTTTCCTCTTTCCCCTAGTTTTCCCTCCTGTGCCATTTAATTACAGGCTGGAAAAGAGCCAGCAAAGTGCTATAGCTATTTTTGAAATATGCTATTGTGTGCAGGCAGATAGAAAGTAGGCTAATCAGGACACAGAGTTGTTGACATCATTGCGCCACTTTTTCTTAATGGAGGGGCTGAAATGGAGTTTGTTTTTTCTCTCTGTTCATTAATTTTTTTGTAACTTACACAAGAACTTAATACTGTTGGTTTCTTACTTGAATTTGGTTGAAGATGGTGAAGTGTCAGAGGTTGTTAGTGTGCTCCTGAACAAAGAACAAATGCGTGGACGGCAAGATTACACAAGCTTGATTTCCTTGGAAAACTGATGTAAATCCCTGTTTCTAGTCATGTGAAGATAGATTTTATACATTGAGTATCATTAATCAAAGATTTTAATGGAAAAGATGTTATTAGGTTACATATATAAAATATATTGCAAATGTATATATTAACAATCTAACGTCTTTATTTTAGCCCAAACTAGTTGTAACAGCAAGTTTTGGAGTAGAACCAAAAAGGAAAGTGGAATACATATCCCTCCTAGAAGGAGCCCTGGCCAGGGTACAGAGCAAACCTGATAAAGTTCTCGTTTACAAGCGACCTAATTTGGTGGGTGTACACTTGTGCCTTTATGCTAACTTACAGATGTATGTGTAAGGCATGTGCCTTTTCTCTTTTACAACTACAATTTTTGGTGTGTTTGTTTGTAGTTTGTTTTTGAATTTTACGGAGAAACTTTATTCATAAGATTTAAATAGTGAATAGAACTACTGCAGCAGAGAGATTACTTTACAAAAAATTGCAAAGTACTATACAGAAAATTGAATAGTACATGCTTTTTGACCCACTTCCATTTATTCCTTCAGTTTTTCTTTCAACACTTTTTTTATTTTTCAATGGGCAGGGTCATGTTCCTCTTGCCACAGATTGCTATCTTGACTGGGATGAAGAGCTTTCAAAAGCACAGTGTTATAAATGTGTCTCCGTTCCCTCAGACCACCCACTTTATATTCTGTATACATCTGGAACAACGGGCTTGCCCAAGGTAAAGGACTATCTGTAGTCTGAGTGTCTGTTACCAACCTATTTGCATTTCCACTTGAGAAAATATTTCATTAAAAAGTTGAAAATATTTGCCAGTGCTCAGTGCTATAAATGATAAGAATTGCTAGAATTGTTTTCATTTCATTTGTTCACATTTCACTACTTTAAAGTCAATGTCTAGGAATAAATCACGTTTGTTTATTTAAATAGTAGTAATATTAGCTGCGTTTACTTCAAAATGTTAGTACAATATAAACTTTTGAAGATAGCAGAATATCTTTTATCCACTAATAACTTCTATGTTTTAACCACTTGAGATAAGAGTAGTATAGTTACTTAATGGCAAGATTAGTTAATATATTACTTGTGTGATAGCATTTAATGCTGAGTAGTCTTTGCTTATTCATTATTTACTTATGAGCTTATCTTCCCATAGATAAGATGTAATGAATGACATTACAGATTAAATGGAATTAAGTATGTTCTGAAGGCTTCTGTTACTGAACAGTTCTGAGAACTTTTAAAAGCAAACTGTTGACTGTTTGCTTGATACTTAAAATTTTCTTTTAATGTGTAGAAGACAAGCTGAGTATAATTTTCTAGCCGTGGTCTTGCCGCCACAAATTCAGAGACGGTATCACACATCCCTGGATATGGCAGTGCTTAGGCTACGACTAGAAATTTACTTAATGATGTGGCCTATAAAGTTCAGACTCTATGGAGAGGTAAGGGAAAACTAACATCGGCTTTCTGAGAAAATTGTTTTCTGCTTTTGCCTTGAATGTGAGCACTTTAAAGCAACATATATATCTTGAATCACTTAATTATACTGTCAAAAGGTCCAAGATAAGATCCCCTGTTACAACAAGTATTTCCTTTGACTGTTAGTTTCAAAATACAGTATCTCAGAATTAAAAGTTCTCAGAAGTTTACTTCACTGTGTTGGCTCTCCAGAGAAAAATACAGCCTTAAATGAACCACCCTTATAAGAGGGAGAGTGTCAACTAGCACTAAGCTACAATGAGTAACTTAATGAATAAAGTAACTTTTCTGTTCATTTAAGGAACTTGCTTTTAAATGGTCATACAAGTAAAATTGCTCTCATGAACTTCATAGCAAAACTTATGTTAATCTCAGAGAAAGAATAAGTTAGAAAATGACTAACAAAGCCAATCTGCTTTCTGAAATTTGTGAAGTGTTGCTGAACCATTCTCTGCTGTGGCATTCTCCATTTTCATGAGTTAATATGTCTTTACAGTCCCTTCTTTCTTGGATGATGCCTGAAAGTGTCTGTTTAATTCTATTACATACATAAAGAGAATGTACTGTGCCTAGTATGGACAGATAGCTGCAGATGTCTGCACTGTAGACAATCGTTTGGTCACATGTATCTCACCTGTATTTTAGTTAGGGACATCAGAACATAGTTTATCTTAGTGTTTCTTCTAGAAGCAGTGTACTAGGACTTGATTAAATGCATATAAAACATACAAATATTACAAAATACTTCAAAATTTTTCTCATTAATGATGTTCCAGAGCCGGTTTTTGGCTTACCAAGGTGCACGATGCTATTGATATGCTCTCATTCTAACTTTTGCATCCCTCTCTTAGGCTAAGACTAGGAAGTTCTTCATTTTACATTTGTGTGTATACTTCAGGCTAGGTATCAAACTTCTCAAAAGTAGACATCTGGTTTAAGCCAATTTTCTGACATCTTTAAAAAGAGTCAGTGCAGAAAGAGTGGTGCGTTTCAGGGAGTAATTCACCCCAGTTATTTTAGGCATTGGCTACTCCACAGGTGCTCCTCTTTTCCAGTGATGATAGATTAGACGATGAAACATGCCTAGCATTTAGATGGCCACAGTTTAAGTGAGATAAATAGTCTCTTATTTTTTGTCAGCATATGTTGACTAAATATTTGTATATCCAATTTTAATGAGAGTATTCTACTCTTTGTTAATTATCTTCAGAAAACTATTGTCATCTAGGGCTTGAGGTGGGTTTTCTTTTTTTTTTTTTCTGTTAGTTTTTTTTTCCAAAATTACTTCTTCATTGGGAATGCTAGCATAAAAATGTACCTGTCGGAACAAATCCTTTTCTTAACTGAGGGTTATTGGAATTAAATAACGTTAAGTCTATTATTGCTAAAACCCCCCAGATTTCACTGATGGCAGGAATATCATAGCATCCTTCAAATGACCTTAAGTAGTCAAATTTTCTCATTCAGGGTGTTGTCAGACCAACAGGAGGCTATGCAGTTATGCTGAACTGGACAATGTCAGCTGTATATGGACTGAAACCTGGTGAGGTAATTATATTTAAATGTCATATTAGCTTTTTTTAACTCCTCTTAAAAACTCTCCACTATATTTATGTTTTTATTTCATTTTAGGTGTGGTGGGCAGCTTCTGATTTAGGCTGGGTTGTCGGTCATTCCTACATTTGCTATGGACCTCTCCTTCATGGGAATACTACGGTTTTGTATGAGGTAAGATCCATTCTAAAAAACGAGCCTTTGAAAAGGCAGCATCTCCTCCCATTGATTTTCCTGATAACCCTGTTTATGCCTGTCCATTCTTCATGCCATATAAATTTAATTTGCGCGTATATCTTCACAGTGTTAATTCTGTCTATTACAGTAATACTTAAGGAAAACTTACTGCACTATCCTTCAAACTTGTCTACTTCATCAGTGTGACTGGTGATGGTCAAGGGGCCAGGAACTCCGAAACAGTAGACCTAGAAAAGGCAGATGGTGGATGTACCTGTGTTGTTGAGGCTTCAGGCACGGGCCATTAGAATACCTTTATTACGGATCTAGGAGAGGATGTTGTTTTGTGTGTCTTACTGGATCCAAGTTGGAGGTGACTGGAAGCTCTATGATTGGAGCCAGAACTCTCAAGGAGACTTGTCTCTTCTTTCTTCCCGCTACCACTCAAGACACTTTATGGCAAGACTCAGATGACATTCAGGGCTTGGGACTTCTCCTTGGAGGATTAAACTCAATGGTATGGAGAGGTGACTAGTCCAATTTGCGTGGCCTGCTTCACCTAACTTTGGTGCTCAAAGAAGCAACCATGCTGCCTTACATTCTTATTTTTCAGAAGTTATTGTTCATTCTCTAATCACCAGGCAAGAAGATACAGTGTTGCTTCAACCATCTTCTTTATTCTTCAGGGAGTGAATGCAGTATCCAGCAGTGAAAGTGAAAGACACCAACACTGTTACCTCTTAAGCATGCTGAGACTTGGTTGCCTGCATTCACTTGACATTAGGAATTTTGGATATATCCCAGCTTCTCCAACTCTATGCACCACCAACTAATTGTTGTGTCTTTTTCAAATGTTGTAGAGACAGAAGTTGTTTTATCTCTGCCGTTGTGGCATGCTGATCACCTCTGTTGATTTGAAGTGGTAATTAGAAATGTGAGAACCTTTAAAGGAAATCTAGTGGTAACTCATGGCAGAGCATAGAAGAACTGCAAAAGTATAGTGAATGTACTGATACTGAGGGCATGAAAAACCATATGAAGCAAGCTTTGATGGCACTGTGAATATAGCAGTTGTTAGAGCACTATCTGTACCCAGTGTTTGTGGAGCAGGGGAGTCAGCATGATGTGGTGGAAACATACTGGTTTACAGATCATCATCATAAGTGTGGAAGTTCTGCATAAGATAATGAGTACTACAATTAAACTTTCTCCATCTTCCTGCTAATACACCATACGAGTGAAGATGACCATACTAGAACAGAAATTGATTATTACTATTTTCAGGAACAAGCATTATCAGAACAATTCTTTGATGTCTGCACAACATGTCAACCAATACCAATTTAACATGTGCTTCAGTGTTACAAACTTAAACACTGCTGTTGGTGAGTAGCTGGTACTGGGATTGTACCTGAATTTTGAGTAAATATGTTTCTGAATCCTGGGGATACTGAAGAAGCATGAACATTTGTAGTAAGGTGAGGTTACCTCCAAAATTGTTTGGATGCCACTGCATGAAACACTACAGAACTGACTAGTGCTACCTGCATCGTGTTTTAGAAATTAGAAGTGTACTTTACTGCTCGAAGTTCACTCTATAAACTTGTAAGATTCTCACAAGAAGACATCAAAGCAGTTCAAGAATCCTCAAGGCCAGAAAAGTGATGGTCATCAGGGTTGTGTCTGCATGATATGTCAAACCACAGCAGTTATGCAGTTCTGAAATAAGTCCTCTGGTTATCCTTGCTTATTGATTTGATTCACAGAGTGGTGGTAGACATATGAATGATCTCTTTACAGAAAAAGCTGAGACAGAAGCTTTACCACTTGGGATAAAAGTGTAGGATCCAGTGAGTGGGACTGCATTGCCTTGAAGTTCTCCAGAGCAAATGAAAAGTACATATGCCAACAGGAAGCTTTAAAACTGTTGAGAGCTCCCACCTTATTCTGAAGTACTTCTTGTGCTGTGCAAAAGGGCCAAATGCTATGTGAGACTTCATATTTACTAATGTCCACCAAATGTCTGCTTATTCTGACTTTAAGCTATTCCTGTATTTCTTCCAAGCTTTGGCTTCTATCTTCTTCACTAGTCCTATTTCCTTTGGTGTGCCTCATTTCTGAACAACATCTTTCTTATAACATTATTAAAATTATTCCTCCTTTGCTGCTGCTACGTTTTGCAATAGTGACAATTGTTGCTTTGGCCTCTCAGAATATTGAGCTAGGGGCAATCTGGAGCTTGACAGCATGTGCTCTGAATGGCCCAAAAATTTCTCAAGCATATGCATCACCCTAGTGCTAATGTGAAGCCTGCTGCCAAGTGGGAGAGGACTGACAACTGGTGCTGCGTTAATTTCAAGGAGATGAAAACCATCTTCTTCAAGAGGTGGGACAACCATGCTTCAGGAGTGGCACAGTGTACCACAGATATCTTAAACAGATCATCAGGGGAGGGGAGAACACTCTGCAAAGGCCAATGCTCATGAGGACATCCATGCCCTTGAGCCCAAGACCAACAGTGTGGGAGAAAAGTCCAGGGAAAAACATGCCTATGTTGCTGCACATGTTTACATGCCTGCAACACCCAGAGGACCCAGGCAAAGCAACATGCAGGAACATCCCCTTGGCCCTCTTTCTGACACAGCAGGCAATGGGAACTGCAAACCAGTGCAGTCCAGATGCCCACCTGAGTAAGTGTGTGTACTCCTTTCCTATACATGTATTTAGCATGGAACTGTGTTTAGGAGTTTTTTGGTAGAATTAGAACACTGGTTGCAGAGCTGTGGAAAAGGCAGTGTGAGCTACTGGCTTGACTGTGAAAACTGCTATACCTTGAGAGATTATTTCCCAAGGGCTGTGAAGGAAATTCTGTAGAGCAACAAGCTCCATCGGGGACCATCTGCCCTGTTCCTGCTCTACCTGTGTGCCAGGCACAGTCCTGGCAACTGCACAAGCTTTGGACATGGCATGCCTTGATAACAGAGCCCCCCTAGACTCCTGCACAAAAACCCAGCCACACTGTCTCTTCCTCTTCTCAAATGCAATGTATAAAGGACTTGCCTTGGGGTGGTAGTGGTGCTGATACTTCTGGCCACATGTCAGATTCTGTCCCTGCCCTGCAAACAACTGCTTGTACAACAAATACCATTCAGGATGATTCAACTTCTTTGAGATGCAATGGTTAAGGTAGTGGTTGTTGGCAGTATATGATCTCTTCCTCAGCCACAAGTCACACTTGGGAAAGGTCATAAAGGGAAGGACACTGTGAGCTGGGGTAAGGAATAGTTGGATTAGCCAGGTTTACACAAAACAAATAGTTTGAAGGCAGCAATGAAGTGTGTGAAACATAGAGCAGTGGAGGAGGGGAAAATGAGAAAAGTATTGGAAATCGGTTACTTTTCAATCATTGCATAACATTTGCCAGACTAAAAGACGTTGATGTCCAGTTGTATTCCTCCCATCCCACTCCATGCACTCGTGAATGTCCGGTGAGCTAGCAACTGTTTTCAGTGAAGGAGCAAAGTCCTGACACAAGTGCATTTCTGGGTGCCCCACCTATGACAACGAGAGCAGAGAACTGAGCATACACATTCTGCAGAAGCTATGCTCAGTGTTTCAGTCTGAAGGAAGGTCTCAAAGATGTCTTCACAGATGGTTCAGACCAAAAGGGACACCTTGAATTTGGAAGGTATTGGAAACATTTGCACAGTGTCTGATGGCATAGCCCAGTGTCTTTCAGATGTCCAAATGTAGATAGTGGTTCCATTATACATTCAGTAAAAGCACAAATTAGATCTGTGCTGCACCATTGTCAGAGCGTACTTTATGGTGTGGGATGCAGGAGTATGCAGAATCTCTCATGATGTTCATTGGTACTGAGGACATCATGAATGATCCTGCCTGTTCTTGGCAAGAAGGCAGTGGCACATGTTTTGGTTGTGTGACCAGAGATACGGGATATAGGAATTACAGGAATTTTATAGTGGAGCCTACTGGTGATGTGTGAATTGACATGCTACTGTCATCTGCATGAAGCAGTGAAAGGGACAGTGTGACACTTTATAGAAGAACTTTCAGTCAAGGCAGCAAAGATCTGTAGGATAACTTTTCATCAGAAAATTTTGAACTGCATTTTTGGTCCAGTGAACAAGGATAAGTCTAGTGTAAAATAAACTGCAAATAACATCTAATGGAAGATATAAGGAGCATTGGCATTAAATGGTTTGATCTAATAATCTGCTCTAATTCACCTCACTACTTGCTATGTACACAAAGTCTGTGGCACCATATGTGCTCCCATTCATGTTTCATGTTATTATTTCACATGATACTAAGTTTATTTTTACCAGTGCATGTAGAGGGAAGAAGGCTGGTAATCTCTCATAGAACAGCCGATTGTGCCTAGCTAACACCTCTGTATGTTTCTTTGTGCAAAATCCCATTGTTTATCATTTTTGTAACAGAAAAATTGAAAATAACAAACAAAATGCAGTGTTTAAAAGCAAAGCAAATTTTTAGGTCTTAAAAATGTGTTTGGAATTTGTTCTTTGTGGTTAACTTTTAACTTTGTGGTTAACTTTTAAAAGTGTTAATTTCTTTTCATGGAACGACTGTGGGTAGTGTGTTAAGTTGTTAAGAAGCAGAAAAGCAGCTTTTGTCAGGATGTTTTTCTGCCACATCGTTTTGAGATCTGTAGGCTCCGAGACAAAAAACTTTGGTTTTTAGCTTCCAGGCATTGAATTGATTTTTCAGTAATCTCTCAGAAAAGCAGATTTGCAAAACAAGTTTTTTGTTAAATATTAAAGTAGAACAAAGTGATAACAACAAGTACAAGGTTTCTATTTTTGATTTGGATTTTTGGGGGTTTTTTTTTCCCCCTAAATGGCTAGAACAGAGAAGCTCACGTGCCTTAATGCTCCCAGCCAATGACTGCAGCAGCTGAAGAAAACTTAAACAACTGGTTATTCTTAATTTGAATCTCAATGTACCTTCTGTCCAGATAAAGTTTACTGACTTGTTTACTACGTTAGTGTTCAGTGTGAAAGCTTGCAATGAATGCATTACTGAAATACATGATGCATAGAACATCTACAGAGCAGCTATTACAATAAAACGCAGCAATTTGAGTATTGCTTATGCTTAGCTCTTTTTTGAAGAGTCTCTGGTGTGCTAATCTTGTGGAATCCACTTGCTTCTGTGAATTTACAAACCTGATGAACTTCTGAAAACTTTTGAGTCAGTGACAAGTGTCCGCTTGCTGATTGCAGGAGTGATGCTTGGTTCTTGGGGCATGATACAGCTGGGTACTGGGACACACCGTATGGTGAAACATACTAATTCTGAAGGGCATTAGGAAGCAAGGTTATTTCTGTGACATTGCAAATTAAAAGTAATCAAATAGTTTCAAAATGAAGGAGGAAGGAGTTTGTTTAAAAGCAGTAGGGCAAAGTCCTAGGAAAAGGAAAAAGGTAGAATTCAGGAGGAACAAGCAAGTAAAAGATGAGTTAAACTCATGAAGTAGACTCTCTTGCTGAAAGGATTTCTTAGTAACTTTATGTTGAAAAGGGAGTACAGTAAGTTTCCCACAATTCATATGTTCAAATATATATATACACACATACATTTGTATGGACAGCTAAAAGTGTCCAAAGAATTAACACTATATACTTGTGTACTTGAACTTGCAAATAACTCCAGGTGCAAAGGTGGAGTCCTGAAATTTTGTAGTACATGCTCACATATACCTTTTGCTCATCTCAGAGCTCGTCCTTGTCAGATTCTGCCTGTGTGTTTGGTTCTGTAGAACCAAAAGCATGGATACATGAGTGAGAATTCCTAAAGGCCCATTAAATAATCTGGGGATTGATTTTAGTATTTTGATTTCAGTCATGTAGGCTCTCAACTGCTTTTGAAAGAAAGAGATCACTGCAATGATTTTCTATTGCACATAAAAAGATTATTTTTATGATTCTGAAGAAGAGAAACAGTCTGGACACTTTTTTCTGTGTTATTGTGGTAGCAAAGGAGACCACCATGAACAAGATAAACAGGCTTTGGCTCTGAAAAATTATCTGAAGTATGTATGACTTTGCGTACTTGGGTATTCAGTGTGCATTTTTTTCCTACATTTTCCTGAGGTGAAAGGGTGAGGAAGAACAGTCTATGTGCTGCATGCAAATCCCGCAGGACGCCATTTGTCCCCCTCCTGTTAGGTGGTAGCAATTTTTGCTGTTACATCTTTATAGTGTGTAAAGACCCTGTGAAATATTTGGAAATTCATTATCCTTAAGGAAAAAACCCCTGTTAATTATTTTGACCTTGGTCTGTTGTCTGTAAATGAAGGCTAAAAAGGATGTGTGGACATCACTATAAACTATATTTTATTAGTACTAATATGCTGTTCTTCAATCTTGAATCTACTTTCCAAGCAACTTAACTTATTTGTATAGGTAATCACAGTTAATAAGTATGTTCAAGATTTATTTAGCAGAAATACACTCTAGGAAAAGAATATCTATTCTTTGCTAATCTTATAGTTGATGACATTTTTAGTGTTAGATAGTATGGATCAATATATGAGGTTAATTTTCTGGTGTATTGTCTACTTACAAGCTAGAAGTCTTTGCTTTCTTATTTTTCTTGGATTTATTCACACAGAGTAAGTATTCTGGACAAAGTTAAGAGATAGGCAAGCACATCACAGGGCTGTGCCTTCTCAGGTCAACTGTTACGTGGATCACTAACTCTGCAGTGTGTCATAGTCCTCTAGTTAGGGTCTCTGCTAGTTTTGCAGTATATGAAATAGTAAAACTGTCAACTGTTTTGACTAAAGACTTTGTAGACCGAATTCCTATTTGTATGTGTAGGAGTATGAAAAATCTCTGCATATGCTAAGAGCTCGTCCTTGCAGTGTCAGTGTGTGTCATATGTGTGCATTCCCATATGCAGATGGGTGTTCATAAGGTAAGCCCACATGCTATGTGAGTATACCTCTATAGATAGTAATCTCTTCCCTCCCCCTTGTGTGTATGACTGTTTCTTATATTTTTAAGTGTATTTAATCATCCACAGTTTTCAGTTGATTTATTCAACTGTAATATCTACTAGTCAAAAAGTATTGCTATGGTGTTTTGGTTTGTTTTTTTAAAAAAAAATATTTTAGAATCCTACTTTATGAATAATAAGGTCTTCTTTTCAGTTCCTCTGCTTTTTAATCAAGAAATTTTGGAGGCAATGAACCCATAACATACCTGTTAGGAGTGTATCAACACCAACTGTGTGAGTTCAGCTGAAATTTGGAGAATGAAACTGAGCTCTTTTCTAGGCTTATTTTATAACTCGCACCATTTACCTAATGTTGGATACTTTTCAAACCCCATCTCCATCTTTATTTCAACTCCAGATGCTCAATATAGTTCTTGTATGCAATTCTGGGGGCTTCAGTGGCTTCAGGTTCTCTACAAATAATGCAACAGAGAGCTCCAGTTATAAATGACTTTCATTAGAAAAATATAAATGAAATGTAAAAAAATAGAAAGAAATAGTTTTTATCCCTGTTCAAGTTTAATTCTGTTACAAAAAAGTTCAATTTTCTAGTTTGTCTGGAAAAACCCCAGTGCATTCCCATTAAATTCATAGAATTTTAAGGCTGGGAACCACTCCGATTGGCTTTTCTGCTACTCTGAATAATAAGGAGCAAAAACTTCACCCAGTAGCGGAAATGCACATTTCTAGAATAAAATATCATATTAGCTTGAGTATTAAATTACTATAGTCTAATTAATGTATAAACACCTAATAGATGTTAATTAGATTTTTCATCCCAAAGGGATTAACTCATCATTATCATGCTACTTAAGTAAAAGAAGAAAGCAGTGTGAGAAAAATGGCAGTTTCTTGGAGATATGGAAAAGACATTAATAGTTTTATAGTAGCTATTTTTGACCATGGATACACTGGGCCACAGTAAAATTGTTGCATGAATTTGACAGAAGGTAATGCTGCAATGAAGAGTTTTCATTCTGAAGTAGAGTGTAACGTAAGGCAAGGGACAGGGAGGAAAGTGATGAGTTCCTTCAGCAGTCTCTGTTACATAGGTGTCTTAAACGTGAAGTTTTTCTCTGTGTGAATGTGTGGGGATCAAGATGGTTATTTTCATTATAAAGGCACCTCTGAATTTATAATGGATTGCTTTTGGAAAATAAAGGAAGAAAAATCCCATTTCTGTAACAATGAGTATTAAAGAAAAATCAGAGTTAATACATGGTTGACTTACATGTCTGCTTTGAGATTTTTTACTCTTGGTGAGAACATTATTAAACAGTAACAGTACATTTCCCATTTTTCTTTATCTGAGATGCCACCAATCGAGCCTTCAGACAGTGTTCATGACATCAGTGTCATCTTTTTGAGGATTAAAAATGGAAAGAAAAGGAAGGATTCTATACACACAGGAAGAGATAAATAATGTTTACAAAAGGGGAATAGTGTATAATTTTTCCTCTGCTGTGAAGACTTTCTAAACAGTGACTATTCATAAATTTGTAGTCAAAGCTTTACCTAAATGGTAGCCTAATGATGGGTTTTGGGTTAGAGAGTATCAGTATGCTAGGCACAGGGAAAGAACACCTCATTCCCTTTGCCTAGGGACAACCACTATTGAATATAAACTGGGCTGACCTCATACCCTCACTTCTGAAAGTGATTTGTTTATTTTTAAATTACTTAGTAGGTGACAACATGTCATTTTAACAATTGCTATGGAAACGATGTGGTTTCAATTTTTACTTGCTCTAACACCATTGTCAGAAATGTGAAAACAGTAATGAATTCTTTTGACTACAGCAAGGTGGTTTTGTTTTTTTTTTTCAATCTGTCCAGGATTGTTTTTCTCCAAGGCATGACAAACTTCAGCTATAAATAAGCTACTTGAAGTCTCATAGCCCACTGTGGGTTGCTCTTGCTAATGGGATTGCAAGCTCTAGCAACAGGGCAGCACGAAGAGAAAGTAAGCTACTACCTTGAAGTCAGGAAAAAGGCATCATTGTGGTTACTGCAATGCTTGGGACTTTGAACTGGGGTAAGGAAGAGGATGCCCACACTTCCAAGGAGCTATGCTTTAAGGACTTCATTTGAGTGGTCCAGGACAGAGAAGGAGCTGTTGTCCCACACAGTGCTGTAGCGTGGAGCCTTCCTCACAACGCTCACTGAGGTCCTTCCAGTCCCTGCTGTTGCAACAAATATGCAGGGTACACAACAGCAGCAACAGGTTTGAAATTATTCTCATTTGGCACAGTTCTTGGAGGCATCCAGTCTTTCCACAGCTCTTGTAAGCCGTTATCATCAGCTTACAAAGCAAGCCCTGTCTCTGAATTTTGCCAATTTTCTGATCTTTCTGCCATCACCCACAGTGACTGTATTTTTGGATTGAATTCAGTAGGGCCTATCATCTCAAGTCCTTAGTGGAGGTTTGACAACAGGGCCAGCAGCAGAAGGATCAATGCGTCTTTGAACATTTCCTTTTGAATCCTGATGTATCAGGATTTTGTGTGTGCTTTGGTGTCAGCAGGTTTTAGTGGCAATGAGTTCCCCATATATTTTTTTATGCAGAGAGACTGTCCTCCTCATAATTTTGAATTTAATTGAATAGCCCCTGGTTTCTCTCCTTGGAGTCAGACAGAAAGGGCATTACTTAGCTGTTATTGATGCACTGTTGGTTATTTTATTGTAGCTCCTCTTATATGTCTTTTTTTTTTTTTCTCAAGTAATCCATCCCAGTGGATTCTGACTTTCTCCATAGGGGAACATTTCTATCCTCTTGATCATTCTGGCTGCCTGGCTATAAGTCTTCTTTCATAATCTTGTATTAACCATCAACACATTATGCCTGAGGGTGTCTGCTCAGCTGGTAGACATCTGATAAATTACTTGCTAAATCTAGGTACTTCCAGAAGGATGTTCCTATCTGTCTATCTGTCTCAGAGTCTCTTGGTAGGTTATTAAAAGACTTTTCTACTTGAATCCTCCTAGCTGATACATGAAGTATCTGTTTCTACTTTTCTTTTTTTAAATTAGGTGAGGCAGATCACTCTTTTTCTGACTGCCTTGTTCTTGTTTACCATGCTCTCAGTTCCTGCCAAACAAAGATATTATTGCCAGTAACTTTTAAAATAAATTTTCATCTCCAGTATTGCTGCACATAGTGAATAGCAACAGGTTTTGAGCTGATCCCTGCAGAAATCCAGGGGAAGCATCTCATTTGCTCATAGTCCCCAGTGACTTGGCAGTCTGTCAGCATATTCTGAATTCAATTACCTTGTGCTTTATTGTTTATATTTCTAACTTTTTAAAAATCAAAATCGCATGTGGTAATAAGCCTCTTACGGCAGCTTGCAGTGCTTCTTGAAATTTTTGTATAATAAATGAGAACTCTCTTTGGCGATTTTATTTGTATTTTTGGGGCTCTGACATTAATTTGCACTGTCTCAGATTTGTTTTGCTTATGTCAGTTTTCGATTATGCATTTGCTAAACTGTGAACAACTGCCAAGGCACGTGGGAAGTTTTTCTGCAAAATCAGTAAGAAAACTTCACAGCTGGGACAGATTTTTTTTTTCCTAAATGAATATTTTAAGTGTCGCTTTATTTTTTAGGTCTTATTTCCTATCGACTGTCAGGGGAACTTTATTCCTTTTCTTATGCTGTTTGTGTTGTTCTATTTGTTTTTCTCCTTGCACTGAGAATGGTACTTCTCCAAATCAAAGCTGCTGTAGCTTACCTGTGACATTTAAATATCAACCTGTCAGAGCCCTGCATGCCTACCCACACACTCCTGAAGGTTTAGCTGCTTGTGTTGGAGATGCTTCAAGGCCCAGGCACAGGCGCAGGCCCAGGCCCATGCCAAGGCCCAGGCTCAGGCTCAGGCTTAAACTTGCTGAAGGTGTGAGGCACAGGCATGGCTGCAACGTAACTTAGGCAGGGAGCAAGGTTGAGTACTTGAGTGTAAATCATCTCCTGAGCAAGGGAAGGCTCCTTTCAGCTCTTCTCACAACTTTGCTCTTTTTCCAGTGGTCAGAGCCAGGGTCACACAGCTCTGCACCATGGCAAACCTGACCTTGAGCATCAGCAGCGGAGCCCATGGGAGGGAGAGGGTGGGCTCAGGGTCAGGCACAGCCTCTTTATAGTCTCTGTACATTTCTATTTGGTTAAAAAATAACAGCCTACATTATTATTGGCAGACTAACCAGTTTCAGATTGTTCCACAGTTAGGTTAGTTGCTGTCCAAGATGATTACAAATGATACTAGTTCAGTTATGTAATTAATTAATGAGAAGTTTATGGAAATACAGAATTTTTCACAGTCTGAGACTATTTGTTTAAATGTTAGTTAGTGATGTGGGCTTGAACTCCTAACCATATGGTTGCAGATCTGCATGTATAGTGAACAGTATAGGGAGAAGACATGAACTTGAATAAATAGGTTCAAGAACAAATATTGATAAACATTGGGATGAATACATGAAACTTCAAATGAGGAAGTGTGCAAGGAGGACGCTTAAAAGCAGTCTTAAAAGAAATGATTTTTCTTTGGGAACTGTGCATTATATGACAGAAAAATGGTCGTAACTCACTTTTTTAGCAAGCAAATAGCATTCTTTTGCATTTCTTTTTGATAGTCTAGGATAGGATATTATCAAAGAGAGGTTTTGGCATTGGTGATACTTCTACTGGCTACTTTGGCTGGGGACTGTTTCTTTTGACTTGGTTTTCTTTTTCCCTTCTCCATTTGCTTTTCACCACCTCTTCATATTTAAGAAAGAAAGGCTTTTCAATTGTGCATTCTGTTTTGTGTTGTGAGGTTTTTTGTTGTTGTTGTGTTTTTGTGTGTGTGTGTGCGTGTTGTTTGTTTGTTTTCTTTTATGGTGGTCCTCTGCTGCAGCACTCCTAACACCAGCAGTATCTCACCATAGGGGTGCAATGCCGAGGGTACGTATGTGATCTCAGGCACTCTGCGTTTTTTAAATCTCCCAAATGGTTCATTGGTTCTCTTGCCAGTGCTCAGTCCCAGCTGGATGCAGAGCAAGCATGAGGGAGGTTGCAGTGGGAAGAACAGGTGGGAGAGAGGGAAAGGGACTGGGAGCCTGCAGCACAGCCAGTATGCTGCTTTTTATGCTGGCATTGCACAGCTAACTTGATTAGTGTGTGTTTTCATAAAGGCATTTACTGTGTTATGAGTGCCTCATTATCAGAATAAAAATACTGGATTTAGTAAATTCTTCAAGGTATTCAGATGTGTGATTTTGCACCTTTGCTAAATGAAGAGTTTCCTATGCTTTTTTTTTTCCCACTGGACCTATTAATCAATCCGTTGTATTTTGTTTGTCTCAGTTGCAAGTCTTCTCCTGTGTTAGAGTAAAAAGTACATACAGTTTCTTAAAAGTTACTGGCACGGGTGAACACGGTACTGCCTATCACTAGCTGAGAATCCTAAGTTGTGCCTGCAACTCTGCAGAAAGAAAGTAATAAAATGCATGAACGTGAGTGATGCTTGTTAGAAAGGACATATTCCAAATTTGCACTTTCACAAGGATGGTGGGGGTATGAATTTGTCATGTGACTGGTGAACGGCTGTGAAGATGGTGACATTCCAGTAGTGACACTGTATTTGTGGCTTCTTGCATAAGGCTTTGAGAAAGCTGTATTTGCAGTATGAAAAATGTATGGCCCTCCTAACTTGTATACGCTGTCACAGTTCATCTTCCAAGAGTGGCCTTTCTAGTGAAGAGATTATGGCAATACCTGTACAGCTAAAACTTATTGTGTGTTAACATAATATTTTCATAATTTCAGAATATGTATGGAGCAGTTCATGCACTGTGGTAATTAAACACAGTAAGACTGTGATTATGTGATCCTGTGCTGATTGCTTTTCATATTTGCAGCACTACTGGAAAGTATTTTGATTATTTCTTCTTCTTATTATTATTACTTACCATTGGACACTCTGATTACTTCCTTTTATATTTCTCCTGAATATGCCCCCTAACTCAAGACAACATTTAGTTTAAAAAAAAACAACAAAACAACTGAACCACAAACCAGACCACAGTCTGGTAGCACACTAAACTAGAAGAGGGATCTTTGGCTTCTTTCCAGTCTTCATGTGTGGTAGCAGCACAAAGGTGCCAAGAAGCCAGCTGTAAGCAGCTAAATGGGAATTTTTCCAAAACTGGGAGGAAATTACTAGGTAAGAAAAACCTGGCACTATGTCCCATAGGCCTGTGCATGGTGGATATAGCCACAGTGCTACTGTGTCCAGAGTCTCCTAGTTCAGTGGGACTCTGGGTGTTTTACGGGCTGCTTCACCATAAGGGTAGATGTAGACATGACTCTCTCTGCTGCCAGCGTAATAACAGCTCTTAGTGGCTTTTTTTTTTTCATTTGGGTATCCATTTGTCCTATTTTTTCTAAGTAGCAGCTAGTATATACTGCGTTCATGTGAGAGATTGTGCCCAAAGCTTGTGAATTAATTTCCGCAAGTGAGTCCACTCACAGTATTATTATTTTTAACAAAGCCTTCTTTAAAGTCTTTCTTGAAATTACCTCTGTTGCTGTGCTACTGCTACTGTTACATGTTCAAGCCTTGAACTGTCAAGGAATTATAAAGTATTTTTATCCTGTGACATTTTAAATTATTCTCTCCATAGGGGAAGCCTGTGGGAACGCCAGATGCTGGTGCCTATTTCCGTGTGTTAGCAGAGCATGAAGTAGCTGCCTTCTTTACTTCACCAACTGCAATTAGAGCAATCCGTCAGCAGGACCCTGAGGCAGCCTTGGGAAAGCAGTACTCTCTGAAAAGGTGAACTAAGGATACACTGGAAGCGGTTTCTTACAGAAACAGGCTGGATGAACTAAGAATAGCAGGGTGTCTGGGGCTTCGCTCACCTCTGTACAGCAGAATTTAAATGTATTCTTGACAATGTAGGTGTACGTATACTTGCTTGTAAACTTATATTGATAGTTTGGAGGAGATGAAAGCTGTTAAAAAGATTACGACTCCAAGGTTAAGAGCTGTTACTGAGTTAGGATTGCTTGCTCAACCTTAATTGTACTCCACTGTGCTTATACCCTGTAATACAGTCTTGGATTACGTGATCCTGTACTGTTTTTCCACATGACCTCTCATTTCATTGAGTGCACAGGATCTTTAGTGTTCCTTTAATCAGCAGCTAGTCAATGTTGTCTTTATCTCTCCGTAACTTTGTTACTGCTTATAGGTCTGTGCTTCAAAGACTGAGCTATTTTCTATCTCATACTATTTTTAAGGTGTTTATCACTATACTATCGGCATGCTTCAAAATCATGACTGAGGTCATCCTCACAAATCCCCTGTGAGATGAGAGAGTGGTATTATCTGTATTTTGCAGATGGAAAGCTGAGGCATGGAGAGATTAAGGTCAAATTCTTCTATTAGTTTTGAATATCCAGTCTGAGCCATTGAACTACCACTATTTGAGTTCTTAGTGTGATATGGTTAAAATGCATTATTAGCTTTATATTATTGAAATACCTCTCACACTGATTGGATCTGTGAGCGTTAAGTACTTACACAGATCAAGTTTCTATCTCTTATGGCAGACATTCTAAAAATAAAAAATACATGGTTTTGGACCACATCTAATCTTGAAGTTGAAGAATTTGCTCAGCATCAAACAAGGACTGTGTCATACTGTATAGGCAGTATTCAGTCATAAAAGCATCTTATATCACACTTGTCTGAAGAGAAGGGCAAGATGCAAAGACATGTAGCATCATTAGACCTCCACATTCTTACTTGCTCAGGACAGTTTTATTAATTAGTAATCTGGATTTATTCTTGAGGTGTTCATTACAAGTTCATCATTACTTTCTTCTGTCTGTTTTGAGTGCTATCGTCAATCCTTACCCCTCCTTGAAATATGAAACAAGCTCATTTGAGACCCTGATGCACTATTCATCTGTGATGTTTATTGAAAAGAAAGTGATTTAGATGCTAGAAAATTTAATTGCTGTTCCTCAGCATTTTTTAGGCAATGATTAAAATGACTTAGTCTGTCCTTAGAGTATTCATTTAATCGAAAATCTGCTAACCTGCTCTGTACATTGTCACATTTTCTGGCCAAATGAGAATTCCAAATAAATCTCTTTGCTGATATCAGTTGCCCCAGATGTAAAGAAGTATTTCATCATTCTTATTCAGTGCATAGTTAGTGAGCTTCTCCATTTGTCTGCAGATTTAGTTGTCTCATAATTCACTCAGTTTTGGGCCATATCATTTTCTGTTACGTAATATCTCTTTACTAAACCCTCTAGCACAGGATTTAATATCTAGTAGATGCAATTGTTAAGAAATCAAGTCCAACAGGTGATTAAAATTTCCATTCTAGGAAAATCCTTGCTTTTGGATGTTATTTGGACGGACTTTTCCATCCAAGGTCAAGTGAATTCTCTCTGTTTCATTTTGAAATCAGTCATACTTTTAATGAATTTACTTGATCTATGATACTTTCTGCTCTGTTATATGGTGCAGAATCTTTGAAATGAGATGTCTTTCTGCTACCCGGGCCAAGATTTATCCTTACTTAAGAGTCCAGGAATGCAGTCCTGAAAGAAGTTTCCACCATGGTAATTTTCATTCCTGAAAAATTCTATTAAAAAACTAATAAAGATCAATGTACCTTTTAAAAAAATCCTGTTAAAAAAGTCAATTACCGATAAGGTACAGAGTTGGTAGGCAATGTCAGCTTCTAGTATGCAAGCGAGTATTTGATTTACAGAAGTAAAATGAATTACGAGCAGACTTACATTCTTTTGAAGTGACATAAGTTAAACAAATTTCTGTTAAGAACTGATAGTGGTGGCATCACTGGCCTCTGCACAAAATTACATGTGAGGTTTCCAAAGGTTCTAGTGTGTATTGCTTCAAATTCCTTGTTGGCTCTAGGATTCAGATCTTGAAACTTGTTTACCTTTGACACAAAAGATCACCTATGTCTTAAACACAGCTCATGCTTAACACTAAAAGAGATGTTTCATTTATAATACTATAGGATAAAAGCTCTGCTCAATCACGTCTTGCTAGAGGATCTAAAGACCTGGCTTTTGATAACACAGTGCTGCTAAGCAAGCTGTCTGATCATATGGCTGCCTGAGTTTGAAAAACAAGTAACATCCAAATTCTCTGACCCTCATGTACCTGAGCATATTCTGTTCGGCTTTTCAAATCTATTCTCATCTTCACAAGGTAACTCAATAACACTGAGCCATTAATCCTTCCCATATTTGGAATCACACTTCATCCTTTAGTTGACTTAATTGTTATGAACTAGTCAGGTGTGATTTCCAAATGATTGACAACTGACAGTTTTACATGGTGTCAGCAGATGAGATTAACATACAAGTAACAGTTTGCAGTTTGTGTCCCGTAGCCTACTTTACTTTCATGACTTCTGGTCAATTGTGAATATTGTGCCATTATATATTAAGGGAATCTAGAGATTCAAGCTTGTTCATCTGGTGCTAGATATTAATGTACTTGATTTAGAAAGAAATATGAGACTACATAAATACTATGCAGAACTAATGATTATAAAGTAGATCAGAAACTCCCATTTTCTGTCTCATATCACAGGAACAAGAGGTTTTGAAATTAAAGTAGCAAATGCAAAACTGTTAGAATGAATTACTTTCTCATATAATTGATGTCCCACACATGCTGCTAGAGGATATGTGATTGAGACCAGGAATTTAGGACAGTTGAGGTATATTATGCAGTTCTGGCTGCTACCTGCTGTGTGCTGCAGTAGATCCTGTATGGCTGTTCCTGTTAAGAGTCCTGAGCTGCATTTGTGAAGAGCCTTTGTGGAGCTCCCCTTCACCCATGCTGTGAGAAGGAGCTGAGCTGCAGTTGTGTTCTGTGTTTCACTGACTCTGTCACCCAAACCTCCAGTGCATGGATCCTCATGACCAAGGTAAAATCTATTCAGGGAGGAAAACAGACAAACACTTAAATGTACAAAAATCAGAAGACCTGAGACCATTATTTATTTATTTTACATGTTTAGGTGTCTGCAGTCTCCAGGTATGTTAACAATTAGTAAGAGTTCTTTATTTCCAGTTGATGTTAAGAAGTGCAAATAAACCTTCCTCTCTGTCCTTTCACAAAAAAAATCCCCAAACTTATTTAACATGATGCAAATAATTTGCCAGAAAAAAACCTGGTATACGTATTCCAGAGTTGAAAACTCTTCTGTGATTTTTTTAAGCCTGAAAAGCGCAGCTCAGATTATTACCCATGTGAATACTCTGCTTCTGGGAAATGGTTTAGACATGTGGTTTCTTTTGTGCTTTGATTGACACCAAAATGTACGTGCTGCATTGCACAACTTAGATTGTGTCAGGGCCACTAAGGACTTTGCTCTGTCCCCTGTATCAGGTGATACTTCAAGGCCACTCTGCTGGACTCTTGAATAGGGCCTAAAAGCTTGATTGCACTGTATTTTATGTTAGGAATGTAGGTTTTCAGAACAACAGTTTAGGACATTTATTTAACAGAGAGGTTTTAAGCTCTTTCTTCCCCATTAACTACATTGCAGTGTGATAGATGATTGCAGGAGCAGGTGCATTGATGTGCTTTGAAGTTTTAAGTGGACTGTCAAAAAATTGTTCAGAAAGGGATATTTTATAAGCATTGCCGTCTCTCTCTTGCTATATTGTTTGATAGGAGAAAATAATTCCGTATTTCTTATGCTTTGTTAGGCTTGTGACACTTTGCTCTGGTATTCTTTTTGATGGTTTTGTGCTGCAAATTTGCCAAAGAGCTAATCCTTCTTCTTATTGCATCAGTAAGTTGCTCTTGAGCCTGCAGATTATTAAATCTGATTAATAAAGCTGGCGATTCCAAAGAGAGGAATTTTGCTTCCAGCTCAGGGGATAACATGGTGCCTTCACTTTTTCATCAATCTTATAAGTTCTTGGTGTTTTAATAGCTCTATTTTTAAAACAAGAGCACTTAATAGAATTTTTCAGAAGTCATAAAGTTAATGAATTCGTAAATTTCATTTTTACATCATAACTGAAATGTTGTGTTTAACATGCCTGACCACAGAACTCCCTATAATGTAAATTGAGCGGTGCTTAACAGAAGTGCCCTGCATGTGGACATGAGTCTAAAAAACTTTTCATAAAACAAATATTTGTGGTTTTTACTTATACAGTATTTTGCTCTCTTCTATCATAAACCTTTATCTGTGTTATAACTTCTAGTTAGCTATTAACTGTAATTATCAACAGTGGCTTGTGCTTTATAATAAAAAGCATTCAGGTGCAAGATACTGATTGGTGTCAGACTCATTACAGTCATTATCTTCTAATGTGGGAGGTGTGCTCAGAAGGCAGTTTACCAAAATGATGTTGTATATTTATGAGTACAGAAAACTATTTTTATTTGCTGTGGAAGCTGCTTATACATTTGACCCCCTGCCTTCTATTCCAAGAAAGAAGCCACTCCAAGCCATCTTGGGGTGTCAGAAAGGAGGGTTGGCCGAAACGCTGTTCTGAAATTAAGGAAGGTGAATTCTTTCATCTGCATGTTTGAGTTCAACATGGTAACATTTTTCAAGATATTCTGACTTTTATAAGTCTGTAGCTAGATGTGCAGTAAATAGATTTTCATATAGAAAAGTTGTTATTGTTATGCCTACCTCTATGATTGTTACTTCTACTTAGTTCACAAATAAGACCATTCTCAGGTTGTTATGTTTAGCTGGTGCAGGGGTCCCTACCTTGGTGATTAGAATTCTCAATCTCTTTTTCTTATGGAAGTTTCTTTTCCTGTATTCTAACTATGGATCTGTAAATGGACATAAAAGACAATAAACTCATCAGATTTTTTATGTCTAGACCAAGTGTCTCTGTGAAAAAAGACTCTCTTCAGTTTTAGGGCACATGGCTTATTGCACTTCATGGTGTTTCATCCCATGTTTTACTTGCGTTGTCTCCAGATGTAGCTTCACTCCACATTCTCCTGCCTTGCTCACTAGTCCTTTCACTGGGAGAGGTTGCCTTTTATGCTCATGGGATGTGGTTATCCTCTGGAGAGGAATGGTGTGTGAATATTCAAAGTATGCTTTCTGATTTGGGCAGCCTTGTTATGGAATATCTGTGGTCTCTAGATGAGAGGTCAGTCTCTAGAGGTATTCCCAGTTCTGTGGTTAGACAGACTCATCTGTGCATTTCTCTTTCTTATTTCTGACAACCTTGAGTTACTTGTTCTGATTTTTCTCTAAATTTCCTAAACTGCTTTCAGGATTTCATGTACATGGAAAGAAGAATCTCAATAGTTTTCTTTCTAAATTACATGCCTCTGTGGTGAAATTTGTTTCATGCCCACCTGTGTACAGGTTTTACAGAATCAATGCAGTTTGTGTCCCATTACTGAAGGACAAGAATCAAGTCTTTCATTTAGCAGTTGTCTTCATTCATAATGGACTGTGTGAAGACTTGAAGTGAAAAATATGTCACTGACATTGAACTCCCTGTGTTAGAGTGTACTCCAGTCCTAACAAGGGGACCTTTTGGAGAAGTATTTTTAATCCAGGACCTGATGTTGGGCCACATAGAGCTCCATTCAGATCTTGATTAGGTATTCTGTCATGTCAGAAGCCTTGAGTATTGATTAAATACTTGATGGAGTGTCTCTGCAGCTTCTCTTGGCACAGCAGGCTGTTCATGAAAGGTTTAGTCACTTGTAGTGTGAGTATGCCTGTATGCTTCACTGAAGGAAAGGATGAGTTTATTTGCTGGTAAACAGAGTTCTTCTGATGTGAAGTCTGAATCTGTGTTTGTCTTTTATCTTTCCTTTCTTCCCTCAGCTCTTTGAGGTTTTAACTTTCATCTCTGGGTAAAATGAAAGTGCAGTCTTTGGTCATATGCTGAGTAGGGAGTATCTGGGAGAAGGAAGGCATGAGCACACTCTGTGTGGATACTACAGAAGGGAAGCAAGGTTTTTTGGTCTGTAGAGATAGGGCATGTGCCTGGCAGCTCTGCATTCAGAATTCATGACAGGATTGCACCTGGTGATTACCAACTGGGATTGCCATGGCTGAAGTGTTTGAAGTTGCCACAACAGCCTTCCAGGAAATGAGGTGCAGTTTTCCATTGTGATTTCTCTTTAAAATGAAACCAGAAATGTTATGTCTTAAATTTCCCTCTAGTTTAGACTTTTTTTTCCCAAATAGATGACTTCTGTTTCAAAATCTTAATTAAATAGAAACATTTTTAAATGTGCAGCAAAATAAGAATGTCTAAAC
>NW_010158811.1:49330-63397 GCF_000695765.1 Mesitornis unicolor | reverse complement strand
ATTCCTGATTTCTTATTTTTGAGGTGCAGGAACATCCCTTCCAAGTTATAATGCAATAACTTAATAGCTCTATCTGTTGCTATTTTTTTTTAAACAGTAGGTTATCCAGTTCTCTACACCGTATCTTAGTCATGTGTGTGTTAGTGTTGCTCTAGGGCCTTGGATTTTGGTTTGGTTTGGTTTTAATTTTGTTTTCATTATGTAAAAAATAAACCTTACCCTTGTGAATCTCTTAAAGGTAAATTACTCTCTAAAGCTGCCTCTTGTTCTTTGTGGACTACAGAAGAAGCCTAGAGAACTAGTTCAGCATAGACATATTTTTTCTGATAGTAAGAGCCAAGTAAGATAACTACCATGCATTGCTCTCAATAGAAATCATTCTGTCACAACACAGACTATAAAACTAGGCATTTACTAATGACAGGGTGTTGAATGTAAATCAGCAGTTTGTCTGAGTATAGTTGGCCATTTATTTTCAGCTGTACATCATGAACCGTAATTAAAAGTTCTGTATTTCTACCTGAAGTGAATTGCTTAATTCTTTGTCAGAGGTGTGGGGGCAAGATTGTAAAAGATTCTTCTCTTCGGTATCTTCTACTTATCTTCTTAGTGTCTGGCCAGTGTCATGAGTATCTGTGAGAATAGAATAGAATAGAATAGAACAGAACAGCACAGAATATTTCACTTGGAAGGGACCTACAAGAAGTCTAACTCCCTGTCCACTTCAGGGCTGACCAAGTCAAAGCATGTTGTTAAGGGCACTGTCCAAATGCCTTTAAACACTGACAAGCTTGGGGCACTGACCATCTTTCTAGGAAGCCTGTTCCAATGTTTGTCCACCAGTAAAGAAATGCTTCCTAATGTACAGTCTAAACCTTCCCTGGTGCAGCTATGAACCATTCCCACACATCTTATCCCTCTCAGCACCTCCCTCTCCACTTCCCCTCCTCAGGAAGATGTAGAGAGCAATGAGGTCACCCCTCAGTCTCCTTTTCTCCAAGCTAGACAAGCCCAAAGTCCTTAGCCACTCCTAACAGGACATTCCTTCCAGTCCTTTCACCAGATTTGTTGCCCTCCTCTGGATGCATTCAAGTACCTTCACATCCTTCTTAAATTGTGGGAACCAGTACTACACACAGTACTCAAGTTGAGGCTGCAGCATACACAAATTTAACAGGGTTTTACATTGTTCATTAGGAAATAAGTGCAAAAAATCTGCTATGACATGAATAAAGTTACTGTGCAAGCATGAAAATGTTCAAAACCTTAGCAGTGTGCAGTAATGTACAGTAATGTCTGGCTTCTGAGTACTGATGGTCATATTTAAGAAATCTACCACTGACATAGAGGACCTTACCATTCTATACAGGGCATGAAGTGAATTTGTAATGCCTAATGTAGGATGATAAAGTGTGACTAAACATCTGATAAAAGGTTCTGAAATTTGTGTGTGAGTTTAATACCCAGTTATACAGTACTACCTAATTTAATGGTACAAACATGCAGGTCACACCTGTCAGGACTGCCAGGCATTGCATCTCTTCTTTGCCAAAGCTGGCTACAGAGTGTCCAGGTACAGGTGTGCTGAAGTCTTGTATTGCTGTCAGGGACCCAAGGCTGCTGAATGTTGTTCTGATGGGTGTTATCTAGTCAATTTTTATTTTTTTATTTTTTTAAAATGCATATATATATCCTGCCTTTCCACAGGAAAATGGCTTTATGTCCCATTGTTTCCTCCAAAACTAATTTCTAAAGACCTATAAAAACATGACTCAGGAGTTTAAAAATACTAAAATCTGTTTAAGTAGAACAGTATTAACAACTTAAAACCTAGAGTTATGCTACAGGGACTTCCTTTTAGTTTTGTTTACTTCTTCATGTTTTTTTCTGGTATTGCTTTCTGACCCTTTTTTGGTATTTCATTCTTATGTCTTGCCTAATGGATATCTACCTAGTTCCTGTGTACAGAGCATTTAAATATTTTTTATGTCCACTGGCAGTTGATTCCCTCTGGTCTCCCAAGGTCTTTGCATTCAGAAAATAAAGCTTTTACATGATGTATAAAGTAGTATGAGTTAATATTGCTAAGATTCTAATTTTTATTTAGTGGGAAAGAGCATAGGAAGAGTGAATCCTTGCAGAGGACCAGAGATATTTATTGAATTTGTTCTTTGTTTTCCTTTGCCCATCCAGATCAAGATAAATACTGTTTTATTTTTATTTAAAGGTTCAGAACGTTATTTGTAGCTGGTGAGCACTGTGATGTGGACACACTACAATGGTCGAAAAAGGTCTTCAAGGTACCTGTCTTGGACCACTGGTGGCAAACTGGTGAGTGTTTTAAAATAACATTTGAAAAATATGATGAGGAGATATTTTCAGGCTTCTTTCCTGAGTGTGCAGGTAGAACTGTTTTTTCTTTCCATGACCATTTAAATAGGCAGAACCAAGTGTGAAAATAAAAATTCAAGCAGGAAGAATATTTTTTGGAAGTAGTCTGAAAAGTGACTTCAGCATATATTTAAAACACAGCATTTTTAAAACATATATATTAAAAAATGTATTTTCTGATGCTTTTTTGCATCACAAAATGGACACTATATTGTTTAATGAAGTTTTTGTTTCCCATGAAAAAAATTGTCTTTCATTTACCCAGAAAAAAAACACAATTGCTTTTTGGCCAACCTAATATTTTGAAATGTCTCCCATTTATTTCACTCGAGGAGGATTAGATACTTAAGACTGCAGTAGAGGAATGAGAGTACCAATCTATGTGTAACTCTGTCAGAAATCCCAGTTGAATTCTGAATTAAAGTTTGATCAAATGTATCTCATTATAACTATGGATTAATATATTTTAAAATTTCACTATTACAAGATCAGATTCAGATTTTGCCTCTTACACACGTTATTGCTATTTAAGGTAAGAAAATATATTACAAGGGTTCGCTCCTTCCCTCCCTCCCTCGCTCCCTTCCAAGAATACCTTTTCTATTTTTTGTGCATCATTGTTGTGAGATGCAATTTTTTTTCAATTCTTTCGCTATATGGAGAAAAACATTTTGGTTCCCTCACTGTGGATCAGATATATAAAATTAGAATAAAAAATGGAAAACTCTTTAGTTCTTCTATGTATTATGTAATGAATTCAGTTGAAGAGGTTTAAAATGCATCATTTTTATTAAAAAAACCCACAATCTTAGATAAATTCTGAGAAAGTACTGGAAGATAGTAGTGTCCTTTTTTATTTAATCTTGATTTAATCTGCTGATATCTGCTGAATTGATAAATACAAGGGACAAGACCTATATTTTGCTCGCTCCTCTGTGATCCTAATATCTGTAGGCAAAAACTGGCCTCAGTGATGCAGAATGAAAGCTTCTTACTTCTAGATGTGAAAATGCTTTTGACCTTTGATAATGTAGCAAATTGTTACTTATTCCCCAGTTTGATATTTGTCTGCATTCTTCCAAAGCAAGAGCATTGCAAAACTGTGAGAAATGTTGGCGCCTTAATTTTACCTGAATACTGTATATCTTACTTATGCAGTTATGTCTTAATTGTTGGCTCTTTCAACAGAGGCTAAAGCAGAAGATAGAGGAGGAGAGCAATCCAGTATCTGTGTAATTAGTGTTTCTGGTATGATGGAGAATTTATATTCCCTTGTTTATGACTGAGAAAAGGAGGGGAGATTACAGCTTCATAGAGATTAGAGGTGACTGAGTCATTATTTGGAGATGGAAATGCATATGAGTGAAGGGAAACAAAAGGCTGACAAACAAAGGTATCATAAAATAAGAAGGGAGTGTAAACCATTTGCTTCTTCAGGTTTAGTAAGGTATCTTGAAAGCTCTTGGCTCCTTCACCATATATTGAAACTAGAAATAAAATAGTATGGACAAAGAAGTGTAGGTAGATTTTTCTTTCATTTTGTCTTTGGAAGATTCATGGAGTATATGAAATCACTGTGAGTTGAAACAGTACTTTGAAACAGAAGAAAGCTTTCATTAGGGGACTTCAAAGCAGCCTCACCTAGAAAGCCTGACTGATTAAAACTTTTATTTGTTTCAATAAGCCTTCATCAATAATATGTATTTTAAATGTTAATATTGGTGTTTCAAGTGTAGTAAGCACATCTTAGAAGCTGTGAAATGTATGTCACAGAATCAATGAGTGGCAAGTAGGATTTCAGGCAGCAAGGACTGATAAGCAGTTGCTGTTTTCTTTGGGGACATGGCAAAGGATGAAAGAATGGTACTTTCAGATCCTGTGCTCATCTGTACATGGAAAGAGGATAATCTTGTTTTGGATTGGTGCAGGTGTTTAGTTTTTACTTATTTTTATGAAGGGATGTTTAGCATTTAAATAGCAATTTTCATCTTCAAAGTAGTTGTGCAAACACAAGCAAATTAATTATTTTAAGATCCATGTGAAGTACGTAAAGTTATTCCAGTCTTGCAGACATTAAATTGAGAAAGACAAGTAACTTGCCTCAAGCTATCCAGGAAGCCATTGCAAATTCAGTTTAGAAAACAGAGTGTTTCTTCCTCAGAGATAAATTTTCTTGTCATATTTACATACGTTTTGTGATACTGTGTCTGAGAGGGAACAGGAATGCACATTTTGGACCTAGTTCTGTTTCTCTGTGTGGTTATGTTTTAAGGAAATGATACAGTAGCTCTGTTTCAGTATTCCAGGTGCATTACAAGGCACTTCGCCAAATTCATTTGAAATAGCCTAAACAGTGTTTGGGTTGTACCTCCTGTGTCACATCCGTGTGGGAGGCCTCTATGCACATAGAATTGTGAGTTTGAGTTACCTTGCCTTTGGAACTAGCTTTGAATTCTAGAAGATGAAAAAGGGTAACAGCCATGAGGATGTGATGAGCTCTCGAAGAACGAAGGCTCTGAAAGCTTGTGTTAAACATCCTCAACAGCTTTCATGTTAGCTATTCAGTATTGCAGCGGAAAGAAATGAAATGAAACTCTACCACGTAGTTTTTGGCATTTATAAAAAAAATAAAGTCAGATTTCCATTTCTTAATGATAAGTACAGGACGTAAAGAATTTTTCTCTTGATATTTCTAAATAGAAACATTTTGAGACTCTGTCTTTGAGGATGCGTAGGAAGATACAGATGAAACAGAACTGAAACTGAAAATTCAGTGATAAAATTTGATGTGCATAAAATCTCAGTCAAGAGACAGGTTTCCATACAGCCTTTTTGGTCGTGCACTATGAGAATCAAAGTTACAGAGCATGAAAGTGTAGGAGGTTCAAATTGGATCTGCTGTGTCCTGAAGGTTAGCTCACTAGCAGGCAGAACTATGAGAAGATAGTGCATATTTTCTGTTTTCATGGAAATAAGCTGCATTATCCAATAGGAAATGGGTGTCTGCAGCAGACATTAGGACAAAAATCACATGGTGCTTGCTGCATTATGGCTGCTGAAAAAGAAGGTTCTAGTATGCACACATTGTAATGAGATCTTGGGTACTCTGAGACGTAATGTGATAAAATTTACTGGTAGGAATTCCCCAAGTTTTGTAGCACGATTAATTAATATACTCTGTCACTTTTTAAATTGTCCCTTCTCTGTGTCTTAGGTCTTAAAACATGCAACTGATATGTTGGTAATATTTTTATTAGAAAATACTGTAATTATGTAATTCTGCATCAGAATAATGGTTATACAGACCTTTTATTAGCACTATTTTTATTAGCACTATACAAACAAAACAACTGTGTAATTGAATTCAGTGGGGAAAAAAATGTGAATCATAGTTAAGTGCACTCACTGTAATATATTTCAATGAACTACTTCCTAGCACTAACATGTATGGGTAAGAGTTTATTAATGTGGTCTCCAGGCAGCATGACGTGGTCCCCACGCTTCAGTTTCCATTGTGTTGTCTTGGCAACATTGTGCAGAATCTTCTTCTCCCAAGTATCTGGAAAGATGGATGTCGCAACTGAATTCTGCTAGCTAATCTTTCCAGGTTTCAAATACAGAATTGTTCTCTAGGTGTACATGTCTCTCATGTCAAACTAGACCTCCATCGCCCCACATTTGGCAACTGGATTCCAGATTTTGTTCTCCTGTCATCTTCTGCTTTCCCCCATTCAAAACTGTGCAGATCAGTCCAGGGCATTCCTTAATATGGTGAAATTTTCAGACCAAGAGGCAGCAGGAAAGGTGAACTAAACAAACAATCTCTATGTAATTTGCAGCAAAAGAATAGATTCTTGTAAATATTTTTATTTTTATGTGTGTCAGAAATTCAGTTCTGGAGTTATGGAGCCCAAGAACTTGGAGCTAAAATGAAAGAAATGAAATAAACTTCTTCCAAAATCCAAGCTACTGGTTTAGGTTATCAGGTGGTGCCTCAGCGTAGATGCAGCTTGTGGTTTTTAAAGACCTGTGGATCCTGTCAAAACTAGGATCATATTTTTTTAGTGGAAGGCGATATCCTGCAGAACAGCTCTCTGCAGAAACTTCCACAGCTCTGCAGCCCTGAAAAGACTCCTCTGAGCATAGTTTTCTGGATAACTGAATTTGTAACAGGTATTCATGTAGAGGAAGAGGAGAAAAGTGGTCATTTATCATGTCTCTACTGGAGGCTTGCATTCTGTCCTTTAAGGGTGTCGTGCTTTAGGGCTGGGCTGGCCACTAAATCCTGGATAGATGCTCTCTATTAACACCTTTCCCCTTCCCAGAAGGGAAAAGAGAATAAGGGAGAGAGACTTTACAGGTTGGAAAATAAAACTAAAACAGATTTAATAAAACAATAATACTATGGGATAATAATGCAAATAGGAAAATAATGAAATAGATACAGATATGTACTAATATACACAAAACCAATATAAAATCCTCCCCCCACCCTCCCCCGAAGACGATTACATCAGCAGAGACTCTGCGGAGCAGGGCACTGTAAAAGTCCCAGACCAAACTCAGCAGCAGGTGAGAGCAGGATGCAGAACACACGAATCAAGATCAGAGTCAGATGAACCAGCAGGGTCTGCTCAGATGTCGGCCATTGCAGGATCGAGATGGACGGAAGGGTCTGAGATGGAAGGGCTCCAAGATGGAAAAAAGGCTTGAGACCCTCGTGATCCCTCGGCTTTATACCGAGTATGACGTATGTGGGATGGAATACCTCGTTGGTCAGTTTTGGGTCCGCTTCCCTCCTATAGACGCAGACACGGCACCCATGGTGAGGCAATTGGCCTTAAGCATATCTCCTAGCAGCACATGCTGGGAAAACATGCTGCTAGTTTCAGCAAGTTCAGCCACTTAGAAGAGACTGAGATGAAAAGTAAAATCACTAAATAGAAAATTAGTTCTATTTAGCTCAAACCAGGACAAAGGGTATGAAAAGGGTATGATTGTTTCAGGCATTGTTTGCTGCTTAGCAATCAGACTTGCGCAGATGTGGACTATGTGTCATTAGTTACAGTAGCTAGTCATTCCTTCAATGTCACCTTAGGACACCCGGTTCAAACAGGTTTTTGGTTTTCCTTATTGGAGGAGAGAGAGGAGGAATTTTTTTGGGGGGACCACAGGCATTGCCAAGGCAGAGACTGACCTTTCAGTAGTGTGCGGCTGTCTCATTCTATACAGTGGCCTTTACCCTTAGCTGCAGAGAAAGGAAAAAGAACAGAACTTGTATGTATTTTTATTCTTTGTCTGGTCAACCTGTGTCAAAATCAAGGAGCTCTTTCCTAAATTGTCCTGATGACTGGCTTCTCACTTGAGGTTGGAGCATTGATTGCAATTTTTATCATATGATAATTTAACATAACTGAAAGGAGTGACATGGGTTTGAATTAGGATTTGACACTCTTGTTTTCTAATGAACCAAGTAATTTGGGCTAAATTGCTTTAGGGGAGCCAACCAGTCTCTTAAACCTGTGAAGAGCAGTTGGTGCCTCTGTGCCCCAGCATTCCAGTAAGGTTTCTACTCAAGTGTGAAGGAAGAGTGGGGAGACCTGCCTTTCCTCAGCATGTGACGCTGGAGCCTGCAATCTGTGTGTACTCCCCAGAGTGTGCTGTAATTGCAGAGACAAAATCTCCATAGCCTCACTCTCTTTTCACCCCACCTCTTTTTTTTTTTTAACTTTTGAAGGTGTTTCATTATGTTCTGAACTACTTGGGCCTTTATATGGGCAGTCACATGGAATATTAGAATTGCAGAAGTTTCTTAAATGAGCCTTTATATAAAATTGCTTATTAGTGAAAACCTTACCTTAGAGCACCCTGTTTCCAGGCGGGTAGAGAAGAGAGTTAAGCATTGAAGACTGCCATTGTTCAGAACTGAGCATTTTGCTGGTGTAATCCTTGTTAATCTAATGGTGAAATATTGAATCTCTGCTCATACTAACAGAGTTTAGCATCTCCATTATAGATGATTTGTGACGTGCCTTAGGAAAATGGGTGACATTGCTTCCCTGATTGTGTTGCCCTCTGTAGCGTTTCAGTCTTACAGTCATCTCTACTCATCTTCCAGTCTTGAATTTTCATGAATTTTCTCTGTGCAATCCATGGGAAGAGGATCCTGTTTCAGAAATTTAGGCTGTACTTGCTTAGCTGAGAAATATTTTTTACCGAAATGTCTTGTTTATTACTGTGTACTGCTCATGTGTGTGTTGGACATGCAAGAATGTATGTCTAGATTATATACATATTCTTTAAGGTGTTTTTACTTTGAATGAATCATTACAGCTGCATAGGTTTATTCTGGTCTTCAGTGCTGTTCATTGTCTTCCCCATTTCACAGAGTGTATTTTCTCCTCCAGAAATGTTTCTCTCTTGAAGGTTATTTCAGATGTGTGTTTCACATGGCTTTCAATTCTTATTTTGGGAAATGCGCCACATTGCAAAGATGATACTGGATCAGAGATGGACTGAGTGTTGTGGCTTGAAAAAAAGATTAATCCTTTTTGTTTTTATTTATGGAAATAATTATCGTTGGGGCATAGTTAATTCAGTAAGCACACTAGGTCCCACGCATCTCTGTTCTTTAAATTACTGGGAAGGTTCTCTTTTCCTCCGGGCTGTTCTCTATTTCCCCACTGGTCAGCACCTCCTGTGTGTTGATACAAATTCATTATCAGCTGTGCTGTAGCCACTCTGTCTCATTTGCATTGACATTTTCTAACTTAGAATTGATAGAAAGCTTGTATTAAGCTTTTCTGTTCCCATTTGGCTTCAGTTTCTCAGTGCTTATTAATCTTAATCTTTGCTGATTGTCTTGCCACGTGCAGCCGGGGACATGCATTAATATGAATGAAGTATTATAAATGTTTTCCTCCTTTTAAAAATATCACTGATGTGGTTTAGATGATGGAAAATAAAGGAACTGTAAAGCAGTCTTAAGTTGTGGAGCTCAGCCATGAACCATGTTTGGTGTGCACTGAACAGGCAAATGGAGAAAAAGAGAGGATGCCTTTAGGAATGAGTATGTTAAATAAGAACAGCTGAGTCTCATCTGCCTGAAGGAAACAAACTGTGACAGCACCTCCAGTTTGTGTGTGTGTGAGGATGTTACAGGTTGCTGATCTCATTCTTGTCGCATGGCAACTGCTTTTTTTTGTTGCTCAGAGAATAAAGTCCTCATTAGTGTAAAGTAGATGATTTTCCTGATGATTTAGGAAAGCTAGTGGTGAGCTGCATGGATCTAGTGCACGGAAGGAATGATCCTTTGCAGGATTTAAGGCTGCCCAGAGAAGGTAGAAAGAGAGAGAACAGGAGTTTCTAAGATGTTAGACCCTGATATGGAAAAAATATTTGAATTGCATAGTAGTAATTTTATCTATCTTTTCCATCTTGGCAGTATTATTATGCATACAATGTATTAAGATTCCCCAGAATGATTAAACAGTAAATGGTTAGCACTGAGATGTGTAATTACTTTTTATAATCTCAATTTATGTCTTAGTATTTCATCATGTATCAGTTATGATGTTACAGTAGAAGGAAAATAAAAATTGGAAATTAATTTTTAGTCTGAAAATGTATTATCATTCAATGCATTGCCTGACTTAATGCATCTTTAAACATGCCATCTGACATCTCAAAAATATAACCAAAATGCTTTCTGTTCTCCTCTGATTATTTTGGCTGTCATTTTGCTATAGGCAACTTATAAGATGTACATTATGAATTACCATTTGGAGGCAAAGGAGCCTGGTATACTTACAAAATGAATGCATAAAATTCTGGTACTTTATGACTAGCCTGCTAGTTCATGATAACTGAACCTGTTTCTTTCTTTGGTTTTAATATTTGTTATGGAACTCCAACCTTTAAGCTAATTAGAGCTTCTTTACAGTTATATTTTGTACATTTATTCTGGAGATTTTATTTGGATGTCCTTTGAAGTCTTCAGAGGCCTTGTGTATACGTATGATACTGTGAACAGCACAGTTTGTAAATACATTCTGTGTTTGGATAGGATTGTGAAAGGACCCTTGGGGGAATTTTAATAGTTTTGGGGGTTGGTTTTGTGTTTTTGTGAGTAGATTGAATTTAGCAATAGAAAGAACTGTTATACAAGAAGTATTTGGCTTCACAAGTGTGATATGTATTCATGGTAATAGATGCATTATGACAAGTGCTTTGAAGCATTTAGAAAATCCTGAAAGAGTTGCTGCTTTCTCTTCTGACGTTAAATTCTAAGAATATGCATGGAAACTCAGGTACTCTCAGGAAATATATTACTTTATAAACAAGATGGATTTTATTTTGAGAAACGGGCTTCAGATTTTCAAATACCTTTAGATTATTTTGTGATTTATTTTCCCTGTGCTTCTGTACATTGGCAAGAAGCAAGGGAAACACTCTGTTTCTGGCTAGCTGTATACAGCTGTTTTACACGTGTTAATGTGGCTCCACAGTCAGGTTTATACTAACATCATAACTCTTGGATTGTGCAAACAAGCTTGAAGCTGTCATTCTCAGTGCTGTATACATGCATAATAATATGAGAATGCTCGCACATTTATTTAAGTATGAATACACTTTACTTAGTGTAACGCTGAATATAATGCAGTATTTCCTTTTAAAGACTAGAAGTAGTGTCCCAGCTGAGGTGGAAGGCATTGATCCATACCAGTGCAGGTTAGGATCTGTTACAAAGTTAAACCAATAGAGTAACTACATAGATGAACTTTCAGAAATCTGTTTGTCGATGGAGCTACAGAAAAATGTCCTGGCTTATGAAAGCACTTAAATGTGTACCTGTGCTGCATTTGACATTTATAATATGAAGTGATAAACTAAACCATGAGTTAAACTAAGTGGATAAATTGATTGTGGGGGAGGAAACACCTGTGATACACTTTCTATTTTGAATTAAACGTACTGAGATAATTAGCTTTCCGGTAGCAGTGTGTAACTGGGTGTGTGATTTCTGGACTGTCTAAGTTTACAAACATGCAGACCACTAGTGAAAGAGGGAGGGGAGCATCCCTCCTTCATCTCTGACACTGCCTTTGTAACCCTGCTCTTAGGCCAGTTCTAGCCTGAGTGTGGCTGCGTGGCAACCAGAATCAGAGCATTGATTTAGGCAGATCTAATCTGTCTGAAATAAAGAATTTTTTGTTTTTGTTTTTTTGGTGTTTTGTTTTTTGTTGTTGGTTTTTTTTTTTAAAATCTGAATCAGTTAAATCCAATTCCATGCAAAAATAGGGGAAAAGGGAAGATAGGAATGTACAGCCAAGGTGTAGTAGACTAATGAGACCACACATTGTTTTACAGTTATCTTCACTGATGTACATTTGAAATAGCCCAAGTCAACTGTGCAGTGTCCAGTTGTGCATTTTAGTTACAAAATCATCCTTCTTCATAAAATGTATAATGAAAATGAATATGACTGTCACATCATTGTCCCTTTTAGCTATTGTCTGTGCTGTCTTTCAGACAGTAACCACTTTCTGTGGTAGTGTATTGTATGGCTCTGTTGTTGATTGAGCACCCTCGGTGCTACCGTACAATAAAGAATAAGGAGAACTTCAAGTGGAAGTGAACACTGAACAGCAAGTAGTCATAACCAGGAAAAAAGCAAATTTTTGGGCAACACACTGGTCCTAGTGTACAAATGCACCTGTGCTGTCTGTTTAATGAAACTGGGGGGTTTTTTTCAGTCACCCTTTCAAACATGGATTGATTAATTTCCTATTTATATATCTGTTCCATGTTTTCTGAGTGAAGTTTCTGCATTATGGTTTCTAAGCAGAGAAACTTAAGCAGTTGAGGTTTTTTTAAGGCTTTGCATACAATTTAACAAACTAAGAAAGGCCAAATTTCACTTGAATGTGAAGAATGAGGTGAACACCACAGTTTTTCTTCCATGAGGCTTCCAATTAACTTGTAGAGGTTTTACACTTTGTTTTGTAGGGTACTAGTGGGGTGAACTAATATGTTTTGCAGTGATCCCACCTCAAGGTAACAAATTCTTCTGATCTTCTGCTAAATGAATGTAATCTAAAGCATAGGCAGCCTGGTGAACAAGGTGGTGCTTTAGGTATAATATAAAATGTTTGAGCAAGAAAGTTGTAACTGAGGTTCTTTCCAATTGGCTTACGGCATATTCTTTACCCTAGCTTTACTTAAGTTTGTAAGGAGTTGAAAAACTCCTTGTAAGACAAGTATGAAAATCTTGATTACAAATTACTCCACTTGCATACCTCACCTAAAAGTTACTTCCTGTGAGTCGTGCTAAGGTAGACCCATGCCACTCACTCACCGTATTTTGGCATTCTATATGCACCTGGTATTTATTGTGTTGATGCTGCATGAGCTTAATTCACAAGAGGAGTAAGTTAAGAATCCAGTCAGGTGGAGGGAAAATAAATGATAATTACCATCACTGTTCAAGATTTTTTTCTGCTGCATCTGTCGTACTTCTCAGAAATAAGGGGTGAAATGAAATACCAAGCGATGCATGAAAGAGTTTTTGAAGTTTCACGTCTAGCCAGCAAAGCTTTTCACAGTTTAGGATGACAGATTGTCTTTAATCTAACCTAATTGTGCATAATGTGTGAATTGGATTTAATTTCACACTTGCTTTTTGACAGTTGGTAAAACTGAATCAGGGAATCCTTAAGAGTTTAAGTTCTCCAGATTCTTCAGTCATTGTTGTCTCCTTGTGGCA
Organism: Mesitornis unicolor; assembly: GCF_000695765.1. Classification (NCBI taxonomy): domain Eukaryota; kingdom Metazoa; phylum Chordata; class Aves; order Mesitornithiformes; family Mesitornithidae; genus Mesitornis; species Mesitornis unicolor. Next base: position 50,241 of record NW_010158811.1, on the reverse strand, counting down.
CTTTTCTGTTATGATTTGTTGCAGTACTCTGTTAAATATATTAGAAGATTAGAATGTCAGTAAATATAAATTCTGACATTAAATTTTACTTCGTTTGATCACGGGCTTAAGCAAAATCAGGAAATTACTAAAATGGATGGGGAAGTTCATGATATAATTATCATAGATCTGAAAAGTAATTTTCACTAGACTTTAGCCTTAGAAAGCAGTAAAAATCATGGCGTGTCAACATATATGAACAATGTGGGTACAGCTGTATTGTGGACTTTTGTGGCAGTCTGCCAGTTGCCAGCCTAGCATCGCACATCACACCGCATTGGGATTATCCAACCTGTTCTCCCCTGTGCCCTGAGATAACAGTGGCCAGGTGCCATCTCCTTGTTTGAGTGTTGATGGATAATTAGCATCAGACTGTTTGTAGTTAAATATACCTAGCACTAACCAGGTGTACTTGGTATTTCTACACATGAATGCTTCAGAATGCTTCATGCACCAACCTGGAGCTGTACAGAGAACGTAAATTTCTTCCAGGGAAAAGATGAAGAAAACTGCATGGCAAAATTATGCAGTGGATATTTTTGAGTCCTTGCTGAAGGCATGGCTGAGCTTTACAAAACAATTATCCGACATTCTCTTCCAAGATCACTAAGGATGAGACTAAAGTGGTATTTGGGTTACCAGCCTGCAGCATGGCTATCTAGACAGAATTTATCAGGGTTAACAGTGCTAAATAAGTTGTGAGGGAGGCCACCTAACGCTAGTGTAGTCAGAGAGTTGGAAACTTGCTTGAGTTTTAATGATGAAGAACTGGCTGGGAAACAGACTTCTTTGCTTCTTTTGCTGCCAAGCAGTTGTATGCTGAAGAATGGAGAAAATAAGGTCTGCATAGATACCTAATGGTCTGACCTTTG